>NC_133209.1:32586408-32618908 GCF_958299795.1 Porites lutea
AGTAATATTTTGTCGAGAACAGGGCTTAAGAACAACTTGAATCCCAGCAAGTCTTTTGGGCAAGAAGCCTGGGGCCACTTCTTGCTCGTCTCAGTTAATGACTTGGTTAAAGGGTGACTTACCTGGACCGTTTTTCACTGGGCAAGTGAGCCTTAAAACTTACTTGCCCAGCAAGTTTTCAGCCTTATTAATGTGTAAGTAAAACAAGGGCATTAACTAAGCTTTAAAAGTTACTTGCCCAGCAAGAAAATCTAGTTGTCTTGGACTACTATACATGTACATGGGCCTTTTTTCAAGCCCTGGGGAATCAATATACAGACAAAATACTACAGTCACAGAGCATACATTTCAGCTTGATAAATTTGGAAGTTAAACAAAAGGCTGCAGACACTGTTTGATTCCTTCCTTGAATGGAGTGCGCATGCTTGCCCCACCGTCTTCCATCATGGATTCCAGATCCGAGCAGCTAAGAGCAGTGTTGTGGGGCCTTGGAGTTCCAGCACTAGGGGCATCAGGATTTGGAATCAGGTGACTGTGTGATAAACCAAAAATCTCTGCCATTTGGCAAACCATTGCATATTTTGTCATGACTTCTGTTCCACTCCAGTGCCAAATTCCTTTGAAAGAAGAATCTGTGATGCGCTTTTCTGCAATGAATCTGCAAACTGTGGCAATGTCATCAACCAGGGTAGGATACCGGAATGCATAATCATCCATTTTGGTAGGTTTTCCAGTTTCTTTAAGAGCTTCAAAGAGAACTAGAATAATAAAACAGAGAATTCACAAAACCAAAAATCCTAGTCAACATCCTTCCCATACCATTAACGCCTCACCTTAAATCCCCTAACAGGCGCGGATCCACACCGGTTTCCACTGTTTTACGGAAATCGGTCAGATTTTTCTTAAATAGATATATTTTTAATAAATAAAAAACTTTCCAAGTTGCAAGGCTTTATCCAAGGTGAATGGAACTGGCCAATATCTTATCTGAGTGACTCAGAACCCCGAGAAAGGAGACTTTAGGGGAGTTAAAATCTAAAACATTTACCGGGGGAGCATGCCCCTGGACCCCCAAGAAGCATGCGTTTTCGACGCTCGTTGAGGAAATCGGTCGGTATTTATCCTAGATCCGCGCCTGCCTAAGTTACAAGGCTATCTAACTATTACACAAAAAGTAACTTACAGTAATAATTCTAGCTGAAGCCTTCACTCATAAATTAATAAACAATGAACTTGAGCATTAAATTGAATGTAAAAAAAGATGCAACTTTGCAAGTAAAAAATAATGTGGAAGATTATAAGATCCTAGTCAAAATCCTTCCCATACCATGAACGTTTCGCCTTAACTATTGCACAAAAAGTAACTTACAGTAATGATTCTAGCTGAAGCCTACACTCATAAATTAATAAACACTGAACTTGAGCATTAAATTGAATGTAAAAAAAGATGCAACTTTGCAAGTAAAAAATAATGTGGAAGACTATTTTAATCTTTAGAGGTCCCACTATGTAATATGTCAATCAGGGTTCCACAGCGTTAATTTGGTAAAGGTTTTTTTTTTTTCATTGTTTTCAATTTCAAATTTTAACCTGTTCTGTGATTCTTGAATTAGCCTGAGCATGCAAGCTCTCTCTGTTACCTCTGATTGACTTGGGTTGAGGAAGTGTAAAGAGTAGAGAGATAGTTTGCCCATATAAGCTACATCTTGAAGGGATGAGAAAAAACAGTTTCCACATTTTGGGTGTTTGGTTACAGGAGGTTCGACTGTATTTGTGAATACGAAAATAAGCATTGCCGGCAAATAAGCACTGCACTGAGAAGCAAAAATTCAACAAGGATCACAGTACTGACACAAGTAAATATGTCACTTACAGATGGTCACTTCTTGTTACCCCATCTCTGATCTGCCCTCATCTGATCTTTCTTACACACACCACTCCCCGACCCCCCTGCCGGCCCCACCCTTAGCAAACCTGTACAGCTGGGTGGATGGGCTATTGAATGTAATATCCACACCCCCTCCCCCTCTGTTGAGGACCTACCCTTTTTTCTTACTCCTGAAGAAATCAGCAAATTGCATTCACCCGTGCAGACTGCCATTAGTTATGGGTCTACCCTTGAAGAATTTTTTCACGAATTCTCTGTTTCCCGCTGCAGATTACCCCTAAGGAATTTGTAATTATTATTATTTTTTTTCATTGCAAGTGAAGAATTCCTCGACCTTTAAAACTTACCTCTGAGGAATTACATTGCTCCTTTAAACCCAGCATGCAAGGGTGGGGGGAAGGGGGGGGGGAAGGGGGGCGGGGAGAGGAGAGATTAATTTTAATACAATAGCTACGATCTGTAAAAGAGTCAAAGACCCCATATACAAGACAGACCACCAAGTAAGTTTAAATAAGACAGACAATTAAAACTGCAAAAATACTTAGAGATATGTACAAAAAAAATTAATAAAATAAATAACCAGTAGCTACAAACCTGTGACGGCACTTTCCTTCAAATATTCCACGTTTCCGTACAAAATTGGAATTCGGAGGATTCCCGAATCAGAGAGACAGGTCTGCACCACTTTCTCTCCTGCCAGCTTACTTTTTCCGTACTTGTTTAACGGGTTTGGCTTATCTATAGGTTTGTAAGGTGGACTCGTGCCATCGAACACATAATCGGTACTGATATATAGCATAAAATGTTCCGGGACTTCCAATCCATTGTTCAAATCGTTTATGGTTGTTGCTAAGACTTTAGTTATACCCACGTTCATTTTTTCGCAAGTTTCCTCGTCGTTTTCCACGACGTCTGGCCTTCTTTCTGCGGCAGAATGGATCAACACATGGGGCTTGAACTCCGTCACAACTCGCTGCGCTTCGTCGAAATCCAACAGATTTACCTTTTTTAGAGCCCCTGTAGCCCGCGAATGAGCAAGGCCTAGCACTTCCCAGCTATCGGAGTTAGAAAACTGCTTTAGAATTGCTCGCCCTAGAAGGCCAGACGCTCCAGTGATAAGGACCCGATGTTTCGTCGCCATGTTGAAAATGTCACGTCACGACCTGCGATCACAGGTCACCCAAGCTCCGATTATCACCATCGTCATCATGACTATGGACAATATAGAGAGGATATTACACGGTGGCGCGAAGATATGAATGGCAAAACAATATTTTACTCACTCGCTAATAGAGAGAAATTACCAAAATTACGTCATCGATAAACTCACGTGTGAGATTATGGAAAATAAACCACTCGGATCCCGGATGTAGTTTTTATCAATTTTACGAGTGATGTATTTTCCAGTAAAACACTCGTGTCTATATAGTAAAGCTTTTTATGCGAATTTTATAGAGCGTTGTAGGCTGAGAATTTAACCTTCATATTTTATTTGAAATAAGATCAAATGTTCCATCATCATCATCATCATCAAAGATGTCCTTTAGGTGCCTTGCCAGTGAAATTGTGAGTAAGAAAGTAAACTCGGCCAGAATGAAACACAATTGATTCTTTTTTGTGTGTTTAGGTCCTGTAATTTACTGTCGGAATAATTTATGTTTTTTTAAATGGTTTGATTGTCACGTTTATACACTGTTCATCCTCTCTATTTTTAAGGTTTGAACGCGCGTCAGCTGGAAGTGAAGCCTTTTCAAGCGGGGACAACTTTTCTTCATGCATATTTGCAGGTCGAGGGAGATGCAGGGCCTTAGGTTTCGTGACTAATCTCAAAACAGAAAGTTTATGCCAGCGTTTACTGTGACGATGAAGACAAAATGAGTTATTTATTTACAGACCCTTACACCAAACAATGCCAAAAAATAATTCTAAAATAGTAGTAGATATTATATCCACATAGAAATTCAAATGAGAAAGGAAATGAAAGGCAAAATCACGCAATCAATAAGTTGTTGTTTATTTTTTTTTTCTTTTTGTATAACTCTTCTTTTGTATTGTTTGTTTCATATTATAATGTAATTTCTTACATAATTTTTAATTCGTTTTTCTCGTTTAAAACAAACCAAGAGAGAATGCCATGAATGAATGATGGTTACGAGATCAATCAGACTGCCTCCCACCTCCCTTCACCGATCAGAGTTAAGGCTCACTTGCTGTAGTGAAAACATGAACGTAGTTATGGTAAACTGTTGCTAATTGAATTTTTAATTTTATTTTTTTTCTAGTTTATTATTTTAAAGGGTTTCAATTTTTTTTTCGTTCTTGAACGAGAACCCTACTTTTGGGCTTGCTTTGTCAGTGTGTACCGACAAAATGATCCCTTTTACCTAATCAATGGGCGACGCCATGTTTCTGTGGATCAAATGGAGGAGGAACCTTATCCTCTTGGTGGCGTGTTGGGAAACAAGCCATCAATATAAAGTCTCTACTTCCAAGCGCACTAGGAGTGGAGATCATAGCCCTCTCATACTCGGACCATCCAGAATCAGATCTTTCATTCTCTTTTTATTTTTACGGACTAAACATCTTAAAAAGCAATCCCTCGACATCCCTAAACACATTATCAGCATAATGAACAGGATCGGTCTGCGACACAGTTCCAGCAGGATAAGCTTCGCTTATTGGATAAACGTCTATGACGTCAATACCAGCATGACACATGGCTGAAAGGGCATAGGCATTGAACAACTTTACGCGTGAAAAAGTCAGGAACCGACGGACATCTTTATGTGGATTTGGAAATCTTTCCCTGTGAATGGCAGTTGACGTTTTCCATATAAACCTCCCCTTAAAAGAGTTGCTGATATATTTGGCAGGTTTGTTTTCGCCGTCATCCTTCAGCAAGCGTATTAACTGTTCTATAACTCGCTGGTAATTAGTAAAATTCACCGCAGCAGCAAAATGGATTCCCATGTTCATCATCAATACACTCTTTTCTGTTATTTCCGGGTTAAACAAAGTCTGGAAAACAAACAAGTTTATAGGTCGTTGAATGAGGCGATGTAAAGCGGTAAAGAGAGGTATAATGAGAGGAATATAGGACTTTACCAACTAAAAAATTATTAGGTCCTCCATTTTGCATCGTGTTCTGGCTATTCCCTGCAACAGGTACGGCCAGGGTTTCTCACTTTAGTGCCGGTCAATTTAGATCTTTAAGATTTTTAGGGGGGAAAGCCCAGCCGCAAACAGGGGAAAACAATGACAGTTTCCTCCTAAATGCATTAAAACACTTTTTAGACTATCCGGAGTACTTTCAGATCTTTAAAAATGCATTATAAGCAGCGCTATAAAATTTGTAGCCGTTCGGTTGTCCTAAGGCAACTCAAGTCTTTTTCGAAATTACAAGGGCCTCAGTATCATTTGCCCGAAAATTTTAGATGCAATTTTAATTTTTTACGAAAGTGAGAATTTTTCTGATTCCTCCTGTCCATCCATCCTCGGAGACCCAGGGGCAGTCAGTCGGGTTTCTTTAGAAAAGGCGGGACGAAGGTTTTCAAGTACTGGCGAAAGAGCCCCTGGGTACCGACTCTCACCGAGCTATTTCCAAAACTTCAAGCGGATGCCGGCTCCTGATTGGGCACAAAAAATGCTTTGTTTTAGTGTGCCCAATCGGCGAACAGTTTCTCCTGAGTTCTTTTTGTGAGTTCGTACACAACGACTATTGTTTTGCCATACTTGCACGGTTCGTTCACCAAGCTTGTGCGAGCAAGGGAAACTTTTAATTTCTACTTTCCTAACCAGAAACGAAGGAACTACCGATGAGTCGAAAAAAACTTTTGGGATGCTATCAGCAGGAGCAATTCAATTTGCCCCGAGAATATTCTGTTTTTGACTCATCAAGATGCGGCGGCGTCGAGAAAGTCAAATAAGCAATAGCTTGACAAGGTAAAACAACAACTTTGCACGAGCATCACACTTTTTTGTACATTTCTTTGCCGTCAACTGCACGACTACCCGTTAAAATGCCTAATTTCATGTTTTGTGAAGGACGTGACCAAGCAATAACAAAATTCATTCTCTTCATGTACTTGGATATGGTTGATAGAAATTCAGCTCCAGAAGAGTTGGATAGAAACTGAAAAAAAGTGAATTCCTTTTTCCATGCGACGATTTCGTGGTTGTCAGCCGTCGTGGTAATTTTTAAAAATTCCCTAATATTTACGCAAGACGTGACCGATGCAAGCGTGAATACCTGTTGTAAGCCCCAGCTTCTATTTATGGAAAACCGTCTTTAGTTTTCGGGCAGTTAGTATTTTGAAATCAGATGGGGATTTTATATCAAACTGAAAGTTTCCTGACTGAGTGCATTTCTTTGGTGCATGAGCCAGACAAGCTCTGATCGAAACAATAGCCGTCGTGTACGAACTCACGAAAAGAACTTAGGAACAACTGTTCGCCGATTGGGCACAACAATACAAAGCATTTTTTGTGCCCAATGAGGAGCCGGCATCCGTTTGAAGTTTTGGAAATAGCTCGGTGATAGTCGGTACCCAGGGGCTCTTTCGCCCGTACTTGAAAACTTTAGTCACGTCCTTTCTCCCAACCCGAGCGACTGACTGCCCCTGGGTCTCCGAGGATGCTGTCCATCGAATTTTCGAATCCGAAGATTTAAGGTTTTCTTTTTGTTCGAAAAGTAGGCTAACTTGGGGACTGGAATGCAAAAAATTAAACTTTAGAAAATCGTAGGGAATTTATAAGATATGCTACGAAAATTATACATGACTGGAATAGAAAGGTCATCTAGAAGTTTTAGCCTTCCTCACGCTATAGAAAATTCTAGGCAATTTTGCTTCTCCGAACAGATATTTTACAGAAAACAGCCGTTGAGTGCCACTGCGCCATTGCGTTCCTCCGGGAGAGCTTGCTCTTCGGCTACAATTTGTATGATGGAATGATGGAACAAGGTTCCGCAACCAAACTGACCGTAGTCCCCATTTATGAGTATTAAAATTTTCAATCTTATACTTTTTAAATTTAAAGCTTACCTTTTTGATGTCATTTATAACTCGTTCTTGATCGTAATCAGCGTCATCAGGGAGAGGTTCCCTTGGTGATTTGACGCCATCGCCCCAGTATTTCGCCATGTCGTACACCCAGTGGTAAATAGGTCGACAGGCGATAAATGTCTTCTTGCACAGATTACGGTAAGGACCAGATGTAAGGGAGCTGAGAAACATATTAGAAACGGAATCTCCAAAACTGAAGAAGATACCTTCTTGATTTCTATGATCCTTTAAAATGATGTCTGTAAACAACAACAAGATGTGTTAATATCATGGCGATAACAATAAACATTACAACTACTGTGTTTACTTGATACAGCCTAATTGCAAAGAATACATACTCTAAACAAAAAAAATCAATGGCCTAATTTACCATTTGGGTAGAATCCCTTTGAGACGAAAAGATTGACCTATAACCATTAACTAAACTGGACGCAGCCAACCAGATTCGTTAATGACAACCAGCCTTTGATAAAAAATTAAATTTCAACAAGAGAGGATAAAGGCAGGAGCCCGGCTCCTGATAAAGGTTAATTATCCTCTTATAATTTTTATTAGCTTCTCAAAGCGGTGCTGTTATAAGGGAGGGCGAGGGCGGGGAGTGGGTCAGACGCACACGAATGGGTCACAATTCTTTTCCAAAACTATTACTGCGATTTAATTTGATCTATACTTTCTCTTTTTGTTTTAAAATCAGTTAAGTATGGCTTTTAGCCTTGGCTAAATATTTATGTTATCATGGCGATAACAAGGCTGCTGTGTTTACTTGATACAGCCTAATTTCGTTGTTCATGAATTTAAAATATCGTCATGCAAACGAGACACTTACCTTTAATGTAAGGCTTCCATTGCCCATTGGCCCATCTACCAAATCCATCCCAGATCATTGCTCTACATGACGCGTCACATGTGTAGTTAACTTTCACCAAGGCGTCAACTATTTATTCAGATTCAAAAGAAGTTATGATTAAGGAAGAGAATTAATGTCGCTCACAAGGAATCGGATCGTTTCCGTATACTAATAGCGTCCGGTTAATCGAGTCCTGTATCCAGCTTCAGCAACTTCATGTAGAAAAAATTAGCAAGCAGGAATATTTCTATTGAAACTATATAAAGTGTTTGGTTTGAAGGGGTTGAAGTCCATTTTATGAGTATAAAAGCAGTCTTCCCGCAGACCTCAATTTTCTATCACTGATGTGATAAAGACACGAGGGAACATTTATCAGGCGTACGTGTCTTGCTCCTCCATTTGCGTCTGTCATGAGGTATGTTTTATTCGCTACATTCAACTCTCTATTAACCGACACCCTTTGTGAGACAGACACCTAGAGCTGGTGATCCTTGCCTTTCATTACTCCTTATAGCTGACTCTCTAGAATTAAGACAAACAATTCTCTAGACTCTCTATAAGACAAAAGTGTCTTAGAGAATAACCGGCACTATATGTGTCCGTCTTAGAGACAGTCAATCAAAGAGAGTAAAGAAAGGAAGGATCCAACTCTAGGTGTCCGTTTTAGCGAGGTGTCTGTCTTATGAAGGTGTCCGTTGAAAAAAGGTTGACTGTACAAAGGGTAAGGAGTGAATCAAACTTTTGGGTAGCCAGTAGTCTCCCACGCAGGAAGGCGCGAAGAAGCCGCAAGAAAGTCTGTGTAGGAGGCTGGATAGCCAGCTCCCATTGAGCTACAATAATCGGCATCGGCTTATCCATGCAACAGGTCTTGGTCAGGCACAATATATATACGTTCACATGACAAACTCTCTGTGATTGTACAGATATGCAAAATGAATACTTTTCCCTCTACTATAAATGACCGCGCCAACAATATTCATGCAGCTGGTCCTTCACGCATACCGTATCCAGCCCACTAGAGTTTAAAGGATAATAATTCACTTTCCGTGCTGTTTGTTTGTTTAATTGTTTCGGCAGTTGATCAGTACTGACTTACTGTATCGCAGATTATTCGCTGATGGAGGAATATGAAAAGTCACCTTCTCTCCATCCCTGAAAGGAGCTATTAAGTAGGGCCGGTCCCCTTTAAGGATGCCATCAGGCTGATTTTTACCTTGGGAATTGCCTAAAGAGAAAAAGAGGAATATCCTCTGTCACGTGTTGAATTATCTTAGTGAACTGATAATTCGTTCAACAAGTTGGTGGGGGCACAAAATATACCCGTTTTCCTTGCCACACACACACCATAGAATCAGATTTACCCCCAAACTCGGCAACGTAACTAGTTTTAAGGGGCTTCGTTTTTCCATCGATCTCAGATTGGTCCAAATCAAGGGTCTATTACTTTTAATTAAAAAGCAAGCCAGTTCTTATGCGGAATTTGTATGGGTAATAGCATGATTTGTAGTGATATTTGGCATAAATACCACGAGTGATATTTCGAAATTGTGATACGTAATTTAACGAGCCGTCAGGCCAGTGAAATTTGAGACAATTTTGAAATATCACGAGTGGTATTTATGCCAAATATCACGTACAAATCATGCTATTATTTGTCTATACTACTACCCACAAAAGGTTTGTAATATTTCAAATTAAGCTGAAATACCACTGCCCTAAGCAAATCAGATTGCAAAAATTTCTCATGTAGTAGCATAAAAAAATAAACATACACTGTACTGTCGCACTCAGTTTCTTGAGACCATGACTTGCTTTGATGAGTAAACAACGTATACGGGTGACAATCAACGTACATACATATCCGCCATATCCGGCTAATGGACTTTCCGAAAATATTTTTTTTTGTTCAGAAAAATAAGAACCTATTTAAGAACCTAAATAGCCTAAATTTGACGTGCTAATTATCTTTTATGTAAGAACCTGTTTAGGCTAACTTGCAAAAATGCAGGCTCTTGGTCGCGGGATTTTACTGTGTCAGGCTTTCGTCTAAAAATTAATAATCTAAATTTTCTGCCAAGTTCTCTTTATTTCGACCAGCCACATGGTGTACGGGGAATATACTGTCCTGCTCTTCTGTTCCCTTAACAATTGATTGACTTTGAAACAAGTAACCAAACAAACCGGCAAAAAATGAATGGGGCTTGTTGGCAGGTAGTAAAAATTGAAGCCGTACAGTACAGTACTGAAACCCTGGGGTACTGCGCTGACCCGCCACTAAGAATTAACCTGCATTTTCCAAAATCAGCCTAAACATGCAGGTTTTTACATAAATGGTGATAAGCACAAATTTGAGCTTTTTAGGCTCTTAATTAGCTTCTTATTTTCTGAAGGAAATCTAATAGTACATTGTAGTTGACAGCACTTAGTGGTAAGTCAGCTCATTCCTTAGGTAAAACCTGTATACCATTACAATTGCAGTTGCAGTGCTGACTTTTCTTATTCGCCTTAAGTGTAAATAATCGTTTTGTAGATTTTATGAGAAAATAAGAACCTGTTCCAGATTTTAGGCTTAACAGGTTTTTGTCTGAGAGGTGGCTTAACTGGCAAATTTTAGCAATAAAACTCTACTGGGGCCGGCTTAGACCCAAAATATTAATCAGTTTGTGAACGAAGTATACTCGGTCTCCAGCCTTGGTTGTCTCGATGCACCTAGCCTATGTGCGAATTTGATCACTTTGACCTAAAAATATTTTACCTTTTTTGAACCAATATGGAGGGGGATCTTTGAATCCGTGGCAAAGGCTGTAATCCAAGAAGATTTTAGCTTCATAATCTCCATCCTCTATTATAAGAAATAAAACCTCATAGGTTCCGTTATTGTGGTCAAAGATTGTTGGTGCCAAAGACGACGGACCTTGAATATGAATTCTCCACGAGTCTCCTCCGATAGTTTTTTCCACATTACCTGCCGATACCGTCTGAATAACAAATCGGCTGAATTCTCCGGCTGCTCTTATGTTCCACCCTGAAATAAAACTCTTGCTAGGGTCTGTTATCTGATTGACTCCAAATCCTGGTTTTATTGGTGACCAGAGGGTTAAATTTAAACAAGGACGTAGAATTTCTTTCCAATCCAATCTAGCTTTTTGCAATCGGCACCAATCACGTTTAAACACGTCCAAGCTTTGATGAAATTCTAATCCCATCAGTTTAGTCTTAGACGAATTATTATCCTCTCGTAATGAGTTGATGTCCAGTTTGTTGGCAGTTCCAGTCAATATACTTTTCTTGTCTCTAGCAATCGAATGGCTAGGGCTTCCCCCTTTAGCTGGCACAATACGTCCATATTCGTCGTAGTTTGTAGTTTTAGTCACTGGTTTGTACCTCGAGCTATTGAAACTATTGAAAACGCGATCAAGAAAAGAAATAAAAATTGCAAAAGACAGGAAAATACAAATCGTTGAAAAACATTTTAACATCGATCGAGGCATGGTGTTATACACTACGAGCAAGAGTTTGGAGCACGCTTTGATGTCATCTCTAAAAGGACTAAGCTTGGATACACCAACAAATTCCGTAGCTTAGTACAACTCAGCAGGTAGCAATATTGTCTTTGCCGGTTGTTATTTACCTTGACTCGGCCAAGAAAAGACCAGTTCCACACCGTCATTTGGTCCTTTTCTATCAAAATTAGATGTAAAATTTACGCGCAGTGATCACGTGTTTTTTGTTGATGAAATTATAATAACCGTTGAAAGAAAGTTAAAGCAAACCAGACTGGTCATTTAAGTGCAATCACTTCATATCGTATTATAGAAATTCAGAACGAAAATGTTTGTCGCCATCAGGTACTAAGGTCCACTGTGTAATGCGACCACTAAGGAAAATAAAAAAATCAAAACTTCAGCGTGTAGAACAATCAATAACTTTTATTGAGTCTACACGGATTATAAAAGATAGTTTTTGTCAAAGCCACATTGTCTTTGTGATGTTTAGCCTCAGAAAACAGCCGACATCTGGCGACGCTACCACTTGTTTCCCCGCCAAATGACGTTTGAGAAACGAGCGCAGAAATTCCATGCTGATGACGCGTCACTACCCAGATCTGGGTTAGTGCTTCTGATTGGTCGTGCCGCGTGAAATTTGATTCAGCCAATCAGAAGCACTACCCAGATCCGAGTAGTGACGCGTCATCACAATGGAATTTCTGCGCTCGTTTCTCAGACGTCATTTGGCGGGGAAACCAGTGGTAGCGTCGCCAAATGTCGGCTGTTTTCTCAGGCTATGTACCGTTGAAATGTACGAAAGAATACCCGTGGAAAATGCCAAAACCTGCGCGCTCACTTGACAGTAGCCCTGACCACTGGTAAAAAGGTTCTTGGACCCAGGCCAGAGTTAGTTAAAATAGACCAGTTTCGAAAGATTAGAAAATCATGCATAGGCGGTAGCTTCGAAGGTGAGGGTAATACAACAGTGGAAATGAATTATCAATCTCGGTATCTTAATGCAATTGCAGTCTCTTTGGATTTTGTACCCCTCAGGCTTGGAGCCAAGAATTTAAATTTAAATCAATTATTCAAATGTCACTTCAAATAATTCTAAAAGCTATTGGTTTCAGTAATTCAAAACTGGCCCATTAGCGTCTTTTGCTAAAACGTCTCACAATAGAGAAGAGAGGTGTGATGTCAGAATAATTCAAATTTGTGAAATTATGGGATTGGTTTAGCATATTCAGAAAAAAAAAATAGGAAAATAGCCTTCCCCGCCAAAAATCAGCTGGTTAGTGCAACATGGTAAGGAGAAGTAAGCACCAATTTGACCTGATGACTCTCTACAAATCCTTCTTAAATTGGCTTGGATCGTAACGTCAACGACACAAGCTTATTTTAGAGGTATTAATATGGAGTCATTCGAGCAAAACGTGGCTTATATCTCCTCATCACTTTGCCCCAAAAGGCTGATTTTTAGCATGCAATGAACATTTTTATCTTGGTCTTTCTGGATATTCCAACCAATCCCATAATTTCACAAATTTTAGCCTGGGACCAGGCTCATCAGTGGAGGAAAGCGCAAAAGATAAAAAAAGGGGACCGTGAAAACAGCAGAAAGCCAGCCGAGCGCTCGTTCGCCACTATTTTTTCGCTCTCTCGATTTTTCTTTTTCACCTTTTTCTCCCACTTCGGAGCCTGGTCCCAGGGTACATGAATTTAGATTTTTGTAGCGTCATCACGTCTTTTCTCTGTATTAGAGAGCTTTATTTTGATGAACTGTTGTCATCTTTTCAGAACAGCTAAAAAGGCCTCATGAGGAACATCCACTCTTCCTATTCTCTTCATTCGCTTCTTTCCTTCTTTCTGCTTTTGTAAAAGCTTCATTTTCCTCGTTATGTCACCGCCATACTGCAAATAATAAATAATCAACTTAAATAATTATAATAATAACCAATCGTGAGAATGTAATTTCCCCTCCCTCCCTCAAGTACAGGTGACGCGTCCCACTGAGTGGTGATTTGGAGGATTTAAGATTGAGATGTGCAATCGGCGCGTGCGTAATACAGTCAAACTTGCGTATAAGCGGTCTTCCTTCACACAAGCTGATCGATCACTTATACAGGTTGACAGTTCGATAGAAGTTCAAAAAATCATTAACTTGTTGGAACGGTTAGTAATTTACCTCTTAATTAGAGGGTGACCGTTGACTACAGTTTGAATAAGTATCTAGAAAAATGTAACAACAATAGGCGTTTCCCTTATATGAAACATCTTGTCAGGAAAGACTTAACAACTATTCTAAAAAGCAACCACAGAATATCTGGCAACAAAACCAACCTAACAAACAAACAAAAACGAAAATCGTGTGAGTGACACACACACACGAACACAAATTCAAAAAACACATACTAAAAAAAAAAAAAAATAACTACAAGATTTGAATAAGAAGCGATTGCAATAAACATTTGGATAAAAAATACTGCGCTAAAATGTTTCTCATATTAATAAAAGTTAAAAACGACGACGTTTCGACGTTCAACAAACGTCATTATCAAGTCAAAAAATAAGTGTCTGTTGCAGAGTATAAAGTGGTACAAAGTGGTCAACGAGATAAAACTTACGCATTTTGCAGTGACGTCTTTTCTGAGTGCTTTTATCCTAGAAAGAGAAGATTACAAATTGTTAAGAAATAGAAGGAGGAAAAAGATCAAAGCAAACAAGAAAGCTACAACCGATCTACTCAGCCTGACTGGAAAGTAAAGGAAAATTCGATTGTTATTAAAATCAGTTTTTTTTCTTTTTCGACCAGGTAACCACTTTAGCCGGATTCACCAGAAACGTTGTCGACCATACATTCTGTAGATTTATTAAAATTTCTTTAATTACTTGACAGATCTACAGCTACAACTTGATTTGCTCGATCATGTCCTACTGCATGTAGGATTTCGTCGATCGGGGGAAAATTTTAGTCGGACATTGTTAGCCTATACACTACAGGCGTTTTTTATAGGTGTGCGAGTTTTTTTTTCCTCGCGTAATCGCCATGTTGAACCCGCCACTCTCTTCTCTCCGGCTCAATCTAGCCTACGTCCGTCGCAGACGACAGTCTTAATCCCTGATACCAGCTGCAACGCAGGCTACCCCCAACCTTCCTGTCATAAAATTGAAGATAGCGGCTACAGTGTTGTGAACATAAACAAGGAGCTTTCGCTCGCCCTTAAATAAGGCATACATTGCAGGCTAGGCCATGCATTGTTCGCTGACCGACTATACCTTGCAGCTCTAGAAAAAGGCTCGACATGACGCACAATGTGTTGTGCCATGACGTTAAAGGAAGACGCTACGTATTATTTCATTTTATTTATTAGTTTCGCCAAAAAACAAACAAACAAACAAACAGACAAACATAAAGAACGTTGGCAGGGACACCGCAACAGCTGTGGCCAATTACAGCGGGCCCGGGCCCGTATTCAAATGTACAATTCTTACGTTTCTCTTGCTGTTATTTTTCCTCTGATAGAAGCTTGGATAACCACTTCAAATAGCTGCCTAAAGTGGAAAAAAAAATCAAAATACCAAAGAACATTGAAAAGCGCTGGACGAAGCCTTAGTTTCTCTCTTTCTCAACTCTTTGTATCAGACGATAGCAGGGACTTGCTTTTAAATTCGACTGCACAGTGTATGGGGCTGAGGGAGGCTAGCCCTAGCGATCTATTTCTGACACATTTCTTCTTCTTGTTTGCCACGTGTTAACAAGGCATGAAAAGTCACACCTCCCCTCTCTTTTTTACTTTGTTTAATGGCTTGAACAGGCCGTACGCAGGGTAATAAAAGGTGGGATCCATCTCCAAAACTAAAATATTGTGGTTGCTGCTTGGTTAGAAAATCCGTGTTACTCTCGATTGGAATTAAAATGGAAAATCACAACAACACACTTGTGAGTTGCTGTGCTGTACCTTGGAATAACGTCTTTAAGTTTGGCGCACAGCGTCCGTCCTGACTGCACGGCTTTGTCTACATGTACTATACAGCTTAACGCGTCAACTGCATTTCCGTTTATCAGAATATCCATCTGTTAAAAAAGATATAACAAAATCAATTATAATGATATAAAGAATTTCGCTGCTCTTGATCAGCAGTCTATAGATAGCTTTCATAAGTAGTACACTTCAGAAAAGACGCGGCTTTCCTCCGTGAGCAGATCACTATTTAATATTTGGCAGCAAAACCTACCCTCACTATTTTAGTTTCTCTGTAGCCTTCATCTTCATAGTCAAAGCTGAAACGAAAATGGCAACCTGAGAATCAACCATATTTCAACTACTGAAAAATATGTGGATCACGGTTGGCAGTAAAGCCTCGAAGCGCGCCGTAGGGCTGTCAGCCACCAATCCCTGATGTAAAAAGATTTTTAAAACACGGTCGCGTGGACGTTGAAAGGTGTCAGATCCTGTTCAGGATCTGGCATGTTACTAGACCAATCTCAAAGTCAACACTACCTCAGAAATACCCTAGCATTTAAAAGCTGTTACACAGCATTAATCCTTCCTCGCCCTGTCCCAGGGTGGAACAATCTGCCTCTTTATGTTCAAAACGCTTCTTCTCATGACTGCTTTAAGTCCTCCAAGTGTACATATATCCCATGTTTTGCACACTGGAGGTTTAACTCAGTTTTAGAAAACAAACCTTGCATATCCAGAAGACTGAGATTTGAGTTCGTCGTAAAAGTCAACGATGATTTCGCTGAGCGGTAACAGGTACTTCAGCATAACACGAGACTCGTCTATATACAGCACCTCTTGCTGCTCACCACGCCTACTCTGAAACAAACAAGTGACAAGAAAGAAAGGAGAAGCAACATGGAAGCCGTTCTTAACCAAAAAGATGACTTGTATATAGCAGGAAAAAATAAAGGGAAAAAATCTAGGGCCTTGATGCGCACTTTGATTATTACAAAAAGCGAAGATGCTCAAGAAATGGCTCTTTTTTTCATGCATGGACCGTTGGTTGTGCCCTTCCTTGTACATACACCGCCGAGGAGATTAAGTACAAGGATTGAAGAGGAGGCCGGCGATGCATTTCGGACGGGGAAGGGATGTGGTCCACATTACTGTCGCGGTCAGCATGTGTTGCTTGTTGCCAAGCTCAGTGGACCCTAACACGGCACATGCGCGGTAAATACATACAGTGTATAGACAGACTCCTCATTCGCGAAGTCTTCACTTTTTAAGCGTGTGTGCAAGTCACCTTCCTCGTGTTGAGTCGACACCTTCTTGCAGGATATAGAACTAATTTCGCGCAAGCTTGCGTGGCTGCCTATTCATCTATACTAACCTCACAAAGCGTAAGCATTTTTCCCATACATTCCTCAGGGAACACTATCGTGCCCAGTACATATGGCTCCTTGTACAGTTTCACTTTCGAGTTATCAGGGAGCTGTAAATGCAAGTTTTAAGTTGTACTATACTTTAGTCCACTAATTTTTGTCAACAGCAGCCTTTTTTTAGTTTATTATTTCGTCAAATCTATTTGAGTTCCACAATGACTTTCGAAACCAGAAAAAAAAAAATGCACAAAATAAGCAGCTAAAAAGCCATTTACCTCTAATGGGTTTAGAACCTCTACTTCTCTTTCCTCGTTGCCTGCTAAAATTGCTGTCAAAAGAGAAACGCAAAGTTAAAAAAAAAACTCCCGCGGCTCTGAGTAAGCAAATTTTCGCAGTCTATCCAGTTCATAGCTACAAGCACCTTTGTAAGGAACGTTTGGAGATGTAACAATAACAGAGGCATCGTATTCCTGAAAGCAAAGAAAGCACACATGTGATACTAAAGGATTCATTTTACAAAGAGAAATACGTTCTCTAGTACAGTACAGTTTAAATTACAAGTAGAAATAGAACATACCTGCTCAAGTCTTTGTTTGAAGACGTCCATATGCAGCAAGCCAAGAAAACCAACCCGCCATCCCTGTCCTAGTGCAAGGCTAAAATAATTAAAACATTTTGTTCTGGTGAGCTTACCTTAGCTGAGGACTGTGCAGTACCCACTTTCTTTCAGTTAGTGGAGTGAAACGCGCGGTAGAAGATAATGGCCACGCGTGTGACCTAGGGCGGAAGACATGTGAGGCGCGCGTGCGCAACCCCATTTACTAGATTTCACAGTTCTTGGCAGGGTAATCGCAACAGCGTGAAACCAGTTACTGCGGGCCCGTGATACTCCCCCCCCCCCCCACCCCCCGATGAAAGATTGACCACTCCACCAGGGTCTTCACCGCTCTTGACCGGGGTAAGGACATTGTAACTTCTTGTCTTACATAAATAATTTAAATACTCCGTATAATAACTATATCGCCAAATGGAATGTGATTTTTGTGATCCTACAGATATTTTAACAAATACTTACAGAGGCAATGTTCGTTATTCGTAATTAACTACGCTACTGGATATCTATAATAATTTAACTCCATATCCATACCAGCAATCAGGGTGCACAGAAACACTAGCATCATTAAGTGTGAGCTTCTCGATAGCGGATCTTAAGTACATATGTTCTGATTGATCCACGGGGTAAACTCCAGCAAATACCTATCAGTGAATAAAACACAAAGATATAAAAAATAATAGTAATCGACAGAGCTGTAAAATTAACTCCGACACTCTGTTATAATGAGTGCCCCGACAACAGATCAAACAATTGGAGGAAATGTTAAAAAGAAGTCATGCACCACAGAAAGAGGAAAATAGAACTGATGAGAAAATCCTCGTCTTGAAACAATAATTAAAATCGCCCACAATACAAAAATTTGTAACATTCACTATTAGTTTTTGAAATTACTGTTCGCATTTGAGTCTGTCCTTGCAGCTATTAACCTGACTGTTATTGTTTTCTATTATTCCATCTGTTTGTTGATTTCTTTTTCTTGTATGTTTTATTTGACTGTTCATCTTACCACAGCCGCCCCTTACAGGCCGCATTCAGATGGAAACGCGTTACGTGAGTAAGGGTGGCGCAGTGGTGAGAGCACTCACCTCCCATCAACATCACCCATGTTAAAATCCCGGCGAGGAAGCAATATATGAGTAACGTTTGTTGTTTGTTCTCTCCTTTACTGCGAAAGGTTTTTCTCCGAGTACTCCGCTCCGGGTACTCCGCTCTGGATACTCCGGTCTTGCCCTCTTCTCAAAAACTACCACCATTTCGAAATTCCAATTCATCCAGGAATCATCAGTTGGAGGAAGAACCACTTAGTGGATGTACCACCTCTAAATCATTATTTAGAATACTTACTGTTATTAATTATTTTATTTATTTATATAGCGTACACGGCTACTCTCCATTTTTTTCCCGCACTTTACTATCTGAACACCTGGAAAAAGGCTAATCTTACCATGGGCCTCGTTGGTTTAAACCCCTCCAGGGGAGGCACGGGAGCTTGCGGATGGAAAAACGTGTCACCAATCTGTGCGTCTTTACTATTCCTTATCCCACAAGCTACAAAGCCAACTTGGCCAGCAAAACTGTTGAGCAAAATATGGCATATTACCAATGTGAATATATTTTGAATATTCTATCCAAATATGTGATCTGCTGTTTTATAAATCTTACAGTGCACCAGTAGAGACTTCTCCCGGATACATTATTCCGACGTCCATAACTTCATAACTCTGCTGAGTGTAAGCAGACATAATGTCATCTCCTGAAATCATCACAAAAGTAAAGGTTACTAGTAATAAAACAATTCAGGATATAAAAACAAAAAAAGTGAAAAATAAAATAAATAAAACAAAAACAAAAAACAAATGCTAGTAAATGCAATGGTTATTATGATGATAGATAAGATAAGTTGTACAGATAAGTGTCATTAGACTGAGGTTGATGATCGGCATTGCACAGATGAATGTATCTCAAATCAAACTGATCCCCACCTTTTTTAAGTGATCCATCCAGAATTGCAACAAGACAGATTACTCCTCGATACTGATCATACCATGAGTCAAAAAGAAGAGCTTTTAATGGTGCGGTTGAATCACCCTGAGGGCTAAAAATTCACACAATATCAGTTGACAACCAATAAGATTAAAATGATGAGCAACAATAAAGGGGCAGTCTTTCTTGAAAAGTTAACAGAAGTGTTTGGATCAGAAGAACGTTCTTTACCTTTTAAGTCCAAAAAGTAACCAACATCAGTTTTCTTAGAACAATTCAGTCAATACACAATGTAAAGCATTAAGAGAATCAAGAACCTGGTTAGATTTTACCATCTATGGAGATCAGTTTGGAGAATTTGTATTTTGATATTGGGGCTTATTGGTCAAACAGTCACCTGATCTCACTAAAAGTTGCCTTAACAGTATGGCATGAAAAGTATTAATAAACAAGTGTCTTTGGTTATGGGTAGGGAGAAAGTGGACTGAAACAAGCTGTAAAAACATACAATTTTTTCGGTTAAATATTTAAAGATCCAAAAGAACTATGTAAGTTATATTGTTTTTACAAACCAAAATAGCCCACGTTTTCCTCAGCCTATCTTGAGTGAATTTGCTGCTTGAAAATTGCTGCTTTTGTGTAACCAACACCACTCCACCAACATTTAAGAAAAATGTACAGAGACTGCTGACACGAGTCTAATTGAACTGTACAACGAGCATGTTAACTTACCAAGGAAGATCTTCAACAATAGTCTCAAGGATGCTTGCTATTCCAGTGCCTGTTTTTGCTGAGATCTGCAATGATTGGCCATAAATTCCCATGTCAGAATGTCAAACGAATCAAGAAAATTATACAAAATGAATGTACATGTATTAGCACTCTAATTATTAATAAATATATATTTAGAACGGTACAGTATTTTTTCCCTTTCCTTTGGTAAGGTTTAGCACAATTTTTGCTACGATTCAGAAGAAATTTCAAATTTAACCAGTTGGTTTTTTTCCTTTGATTATGATTCTGACTATATAGTCCTGTGGGAGAAGAGCCTAGGGGTTATGGAAAGGAAGAAAAAGAAGACTCTCTCTCCTTACTTCTGTATATGTCTTCCCATCACACCCTGCACACCACCATGAGAGGTTCAACAGAGAAAACTGGACTCAAGTCAGATTCAGATTCATAACCACAATCCAAGGGAAAAAACAGTGAAATTTATTAATTATGATTATATGTAAAAGCTGAACTACAAAAAAGCTGATTTATAAATAAATCAGTCAAAATTGGTGAGCACTTTTACTGGTGAAAAAAATAACACATGATCATTCTACAGTGTACCTGAAATCAATGGACTTGACAGTTTGTTTGCTGATATGACAAATGTCTAGTTTACAATTCATAATGGAGCCTTACATGAAGGCAGAAAACAATATATAATTGGTTATTAAAACATTGAAAATATTTTCTAGTTATTAATTTTATTAAACACAACACAACATTGTTTCATTTGTCTTCCAATCAAAAGGTTCTCACCTTTAAAACTTCATCCTGTGTGATATCAAATAATTTTTTCATTTGTTTTGAAACACTATCAGGATCTGCACTCTTTAAGTCTATCTGTAAATAAATATCAAATGAAATAAATTATTGAATAAATGAAATTGTATTGACATCCAAATGTGAATATGGAAGTGACATCCAACTTCCTGCTCAGAGGTAATTAACTCTAAATAAACTAAAAAAAGCCAGCAAATGACTGTATGATTAGAACTGGGGAGAAAATTTTAAGATCCCCTGGGATCACTTTACATTCTAAAGTATTGGTTAATTTGGAATCAAAAGGAAAAAATATAACCTTGAAATAAAATTGGACAAACAGGTACACCTGCTCCATACACCAGCATATAAGAAAAAATGGATTAAGAACATCAGGCTGAAATTTGGCCCATAAAGGACCTGCATATAATTATATAACAACCAGTTCAGCCTGAAAAATAAACATGTTCTTATCAAGGCTGTCCTCTAAGAAAAATTGAAGCGAGCCCAGTGCTCTGAACTTGTGAAATCCAGTGTGCCCAGCATATATGACTTCTATGAAAAAGCAAAGATTTTCTAGTTGCAGGAGAGCAAAAGTTTGGTGCCATGGGCCACTGGGCTCTGCTAGAGCACAGCCTTGCTTGGAGGCAATAAATAGCTGCTAACTTAACCTACGAAGGTGTAGACGTTTGAAGGTATATCAAAAGCAATACCTTGTTAAGTACTGGAATTATGTGCAAATCCTTATCGAATGCCAGGAAAAAGTTTGACACTGTTTGTGCCTGAACACCCTAAGAAAATAAAAAATATACATTTACTGATAATAATAATCTCTGGGTAACTTTTCTTGCTGAAACCTCGAAATACTTGGAAATAATTCTGATAACAACTATACTGAGTTTTACGAATAGTCTTTCACGCACTAGCCTTTATTTTAGCCTTAAGACAAGTTTCGTTTATTCAAACCTCTTCAGTTTTAGCCAAACTGAAGAGGTTTGAATAAACGAAACTTGTCTTAAGGCTAAAATAAAGGCTAGTGCGTGAAAGACTATTTGTAAAACTCAGTACAGTTGTTATGAGGATAATAATGATAATAACAATAATAGTAATAATAGTAATAATAATAATACGATACTGATTGACCTGTATGTGCTTACAACAAGAAATTTAAATCAACATAAAACTGAATTTAAAGATCTTTAGTTGGTACGTTTACATGCATGGTACACATGTAAATAGTTTTTTAATATATTATACATTAATTGCTTCCAGCATATCTACAATCTTGAGTTCCCTAAAATTAAATGAAGTCAATGTTCTTGTTCATGTAAATGTTGTAATTTATTTTTTGAGGGTTGAAAAATAAACTCACACAGTTAACATTAACTCAGGTTTTGAAAAAACTGAAAATTCTCACTCAAATTTTTTCAAGAATATTCAACTTTGTATTAAATCTATATCCAAGCCTGTACCTGTGATGAGTCAACAAGAAGAATAACTCCCTGACAAGCAGCAAGTGATCTTGATACTTCATAACTAAAGTCCACATGGCCCTACCATTTAAAATGTAGACTTTTAACCAACTGACTCAATTTAATGAAATTTCCAACAATATAGAAAAGAGATCAATCAGGTATACCAAACCATCAAGCACTAAAGTCTATCAATAATGAAAGAGGTTTACAGGAATACTTCAATTAGTAAGCCATCCACAGATTAATATTATATTCATAATCATTGTAAACATGTATTTTACTAAACAGAGGCAAAATCACCACCTCCCTACCCCTCTGCCTCCCTTCCTCCCTGGCTTCCCTCACTCCCCTGTCTCTCCATCCAAGGGGCAAATTATTTTCATCTAAATTATTACAATGATGACTGAGTTTGATCAACACTTACAGGTGTATCAATAAGATTTAATAAATAGGTTTCTCCTTTATAGTTGTAGAACAATGATGCAGTCTGTGCCTTGACAGTGATTCCTCTTTCTCTCTCAACTTGCAGTTTGTCCAGCACTTGTTTGTTGTCACTGTTTCTTGATATTGTGCCTACAGTAAAGATGATATAAATAACACTGCCAGCAAGCTAGTATCAGTATCTTTTCTGAAATACTAGTTATCTACACCACTGGGTGTAATTCAGACAAAAGTTACTGAATCAAATCGACCCTGTTAACAACATCCCTTAAACCTCTTTTCAGTTTAATAGTGTCAATTACGGGGGGTTGATCTACGTTATAAGTCTACTGACCCAGGTCTTGTTGTTTCATTTGGTGCCTTTACCAGTAATAACCACACAAACAACTATTCATTCATAAATCATTTGTGAATATAAACAATAACAACAAAAACAAATTATAAAACTGCCCAGGCAAAGCCAGTGTTTTTGTGTCTCTCATTAAAAAAAGCTGCCTTGACGTCTTAAAACATCTGAAAACTCTTTAAAAAAGCACCATTATCAATGTAATTAACTGAACACACCATTAACACAGTTATTACAGTAATAACATATTTTGGACAATACAGGTACATATTACATCAGTACCTGTCATTTCAAGTAATCTGTCAGCAAGGGTGCTTTTTCCATGATCAATGTGAGCAATGATACTAAAGTTCTTTATTTTTGAAACTGGGAACTGCGACATGTCAATTGTATCCTACAATAATAAAAAATTATGAACGAGTTAGTGATCACTTCAGAAATGATAATTAGTCTTTGGTATCTGATCTGTCAGGTCATCTTGTGCAATAAAATATTGCAATATTGGATGAGACAAAATTTATCCTGATTCTGTCTAATGACTGTCTGTTATTAGAGAGCTTTAGATTCGAGGACGGAGACGACTGCAAGTACGAGATTTGACTTGAAGTTTTTTTGCGTCTTCTCAAAATATAAACTACCCCAAAAGCTTATTATTACCATTTTTCACTAGAAAAGTTTGCATTGTCATCTTTAGTGAAGCAGGTTATGCGCTTTCCCTATCGCAAAATTATAAAACTTCTAACATTTGATGTCTTCCTTTTGCCACACAAAATTCACGCTAAAACTCATAGTAGAATGACGACGGCTACCACATTTTCCTGCCAAAATGACGCTGGTTCTCGCACGAGCACCATGTAGTATTGAGAAAATCTTGTACTCGTAGTCGTACTCGTCTTAGAATCTATCTAAAGGTCTCTACTTGCAGTTCTGTATACAAGTACCTTTCTTGACATCCCATGGTTTGTTGACAGACTGTATGTTCTCCAAAAGTGATGAGTAAATGAAAAGCTGTAAATAAATCAACAACAAATCAACTAAAATTGTGTGTTTTTAATAAAGAGCAGTCAAAATATATATTCTTTTGAATTTTGTACAGAAGAATGAGGCCAGTCAGGCTTATTTTAATTTAAACAAAAGAGTATTAATCCAGCAGCTATTTTTGAATTTAATTTTGTCAATTTCAGCCATTTTTATTGTTATGCCACCCTCCTGTTATAATTTGAACAAAAGAATATTAATCCAGCAGCTATTTTTGCATTTTATTAAATGTCAATTTCAGCCATTTTTATTGTTATGCCAGTCCCTCCTGTTTTTAGATGAATGTCTTCGGCCAATAAATAGCTAACTACTATTTAATTAGTTAGCAAAAAATGAGGGGGTCATAGGGACAGTTTTTGAGGGATGAGGGGAGGGTTGGGAATAAAAGATGAGGTATCTCCCTATATGCAACAGACAATTCCAGGTGTGCCCATACCTCTGCCCCTCCCCTTCCCGGGCAACTGCGGGGCATTAGCCCACCTGGTCTGTCCTGGGGGTGGGGCATAATCAAATTTTGTGCTGCCTAGAGGCCGGGCATTTGCCAACCCCAGAACCACCCCCGAGCTTTTGGTTCGTACATGCATCCCTATCCAAACAAAACTAAACATGGAGAATTTTACTGGAAACACAAGCAGATTAGAAGATTGGCCCATTTGTCATAGACAGGGAAAAACTTGAAGAGACATTCTTGATTTTATGCCTGTATTTCTTCAGTTAATTGATGAACCTACTCATACCGTATTACTCTAACAAGTAGTACTTCGTTAGACTTGATATTTACAAACCCCAGAAAAAGAGATATGGGAGGGTGAAAACAAATAACGTTCCCAACAACATTTAATTTTTCAGCTTCTGCTTATTTAATATTGCCACCATTATTTGACAAGCAAGGATTGGATGCTATGGTAACGGCTTGATTGACGTCAAAGAAAAACCCAAAATCCTGAAACACGGTGTTATCAGAAACAGCTGTAACGGAAATTAAAAATCACGCATAAAAATGCTATACTCATTGTGCTATCAATGAAAAGTGTTGCAGTGTTGATTGAGGACAGGATATTTGCCATTTTTTTTTATCCCCATCACAAGACATTTGGAAGCTCAAGTGTCCCCGCCCCCGGGAATTTGCTATCAAAGACAAAAAATGCTTATGCTGGGGGTTAGCTGGGAGGAAGGGGGGGAACTGAAACTGACTGATGCAATAATACCCTGTGTGAAATACACTGTAGGGTTGGTGAGTTGTTGTTTGTTATTGTTGTTTATGTGCCACCCAATAAGATTTTGATTTTGGGCTCCAGTTTTATAACAGGCTTCCAAAAACTTTCCGCGACAATTCCTGGAATCGGGTTTAATTTTTTCACAGTTTAGTGATCACAGTCACCCCAGTCTCCCTCCCGGTAAACGAACATGGATAAAAATAGGCTTAGCGAGTATATCAATTAAACTAGTAAACAGGCAATTTAAGTTCCAAAAAAATACACCGATATCTTACCTATTTGGAGATCGTGTATTATGTTGGGAGACTCTGCTTGGTAAACTGTAACCCTTCCTCGTTTTGTCAAGGAAACCATTTTCCCCTGTGTAAAACTTGACCGGGCAGCTAAGCAAGGGCGATCTCCTAAAAATCTGTCTAGTTGCGCCCCTCTTTTGTCTGAAAAACTGAATTAGCATTTCTACACTTCATTGCATCTTAAGCTTTTCAAATTCATTTCAGATTTCTCTCCTAAAATACAGCAAAGTGTAAGAGAACACAAGGTGCACGGAACGCTACTCCAGTCACTCCAGTCTACATGTATTCCGCCATTTTTAATTTTGTTTAAGCCGCTGGTTGAATTGGGAGCCCGCGTTGAGCAAATATCAAATTTGATTGGTCAATTCATACAAGGCAGCCAATCACAAAGCGAAGTGACAACAACCGAAAACCATCGGAGGGAAGTTTGAAATAGCAAGGCAGACGAAAATCGTGATGGACCTCGCAAAAGAAGAAGAAGTTTACAAGTTTCTTAAGGAAGAAATCATTCGGTTAAAGGAAGAAAATGAAGGTCTGCAACAGGACAGGGAATTGGCGGGGGAACTTGGAAAAAGTCTCCTTGAGAACAATCACGAATTGGAAAGAAAACTTGAAGAAGTAAACAACGATTACATTTCAACGTTGGGAAAAATAGAGGTAAGCGTATTACTACGTTCGTACTTAAAAATTCCACTATTTTTGACCATTAACGTTTAAATTGAAAGGTAAAACGTTTATCCTGCCTTTATTTCTTTCCACAGGAGCTGAAGCAAGACAATCATACTTTGCGATCAAAGTTGGAAACCGAGATTCGGGCCCATTCAAATCACGTTCACGAACTGGATGACTTAAAGGAAAAATTACGCAAGGAATTTGACGAAAAGGAAAAATCTCAGCAGCTACTCACAGAAAAAAAGATCAATGATCTCCGAAAGGAAATAGAATCTTTGCAGAACGATGTCAGCAAGCACACGCTGGTGGAAAATCAACTACAGGAAAAGATCAAAAAACAAGAAGAAATGTTACGAAAGGCTTATCAAAGCAATGAAGAACTGCAACATAAAGGAAGGTCCAGGTTGGAAAGCATTGAAGAGTATGTAAATCATACTGCTGAACTACAGGGAGAACGAGAAGTTTTAATGATGAAATTAGCGGATTATGAAGATAACCAGCAGAGGATGTTATTCGATCGAAACGTGTTAAAAGAGAAAGTTGGGTATCTGGAAGAAGAACTGCAAGAGAAGACTCGCCAAGCACATACTTGGTTAAACTGTTTACAGGCAAGTATGAAATATGTGAAATATTCAAAACTCACGGAAAATTTAAGAGCAATATCAAAATCCCGCAAGTTCAGTTCTTTGTGATATTAATAAACCAAGAGTCCATTCCAGAGGGCTTAGAATTCAAGTCATGAGGTAGAACTAGGGAGTAGTCTGTTTGTGCTAAAAAAAAAAAAAAAATTAACACTATTCACTTGATAAAGCTTTACTATCACGGCTGTGCTCCCAGGGCTGTGTATCAGCAGTGTCCGTTGACCTTTTACTTTTGCTCCCGGGAGAGTAGAAAATCTCTTAGTTTTTCATAAAAACCATATCCTGGGCACCCTGGATTTCACTAGCCTCCCACGTAGACGTTCTTAGGGGTTCGTCACGCGTTGGGATAGTGGAGTAGTGAGGCTAGGATTTCACAGGTTCAGAGTAGCCTCTGGAGTAGCCTGGAGTGAGTACATTCTGAAGGGGGGGGGGGGGGGGGGGCGTCTGTTCACAGGCTGTCCAGGCTGGTTCAGAGAAATGGACTCCCTCAGTCTGTTCTTCTTCTTAATAGGGCAAAGCCTTGACCATTAAGCCAAAAATCTACATTGATAATAATCTTTTTTGATATTCATTTTCAACCCAAAATTGCGGTGATTACCTTGTAGTCTGTTCCAGGTGTTAAGATCGTGACAGCGCAAATAGACGTGAGCAGAAAAAAACGCGCTCACTCCACTATCCCAACGCTTGGAACAGGCTAATTACCTTTTTCCATACAATGTGTAGCATTGTAGCCTGTTCTCCGGGATGAAAGATTATTTAATAAAAATTTATATTGGCTTGAAAGAAATCATGGTAAATTTTTGAGTTTGACTGTTCCTGGGATAAGAATAGTGGGGACAGTGCAATGAGAAGTATCCACTCATCATTTCTCACCACTCTTCACTATAATCTGAATGCCTGAAACAATTTTATGCAATGAGCTGGTCAAGAGGCACCAACCTGTGAATACAGCTGTCTCTTATTGCTCTCTATCATCCCAACAACGAAGAGCAATGAGAAGTGGAGGTATAGTCACAGACTACACCCAACTGAATTTTTTTGGGCAGAAAGGTAACCAATCCCAAGAAAGCATACCTCCGACATAATACCTACTTACAAGGGGTGGGGTGGGCTGAACCCTAAAACCACCTTGGCAGCACTTCTAGCCTTAATCGTCCTCTCAGACTATGTAAAAAACTATTATATGGTATGTTCGCATTTTTAGTGTCGACAGTGGGTTACGGCTTTGCCCCTTCCTAAGCCTTTTGTCTCTCCCTCCCCCCCCCCCCCTTAACAACCTGTGCATGTATCTTTAACCTAAAAGCAATACCAAGCCCTTCTTATGTCTTTAATTTATTTTCATGTATAAATGATGTGTCTTTTGACAACCATCTTAAAACAGGACGCCCGCCTTGAAGCAGGTGAACTTAAAGCTGAATTAGAAAACCTAAAAGCTGACAACGCCAGGAGAAACTTCGGGAAACAAGGAAACTCGTTGTTTGGAGAGGTACAGACTGAGTATATTTCATTTCTTGCTCGCAAGTCCGAATAATCATTATTTTTGTACTCTGTATAAACATAACACTTTTAAACTTCTGTAGGTGGAGGACAGACGGCTTGAACTTGAGAAGAAGTATTGCAGTTTACAAGCCAGACACGAAGGGATGGTCAAGATACACAATATGACAAAACAACATTTGCAGAGGCTGAAGGTAATGTCCTAAATTGATCAGCACCGCATTGAATATATTAGCCCGTAAAAAACAGGCGATATTTGGCGAGTGAAGCGGATTTGGACTCCCACTCGAACCCTCTGTTCAGAAACTATATCGAAAAATTACACTTATTTATTCGACGTGCAGCATTTTGTTTGTTTGTTTGTTGTTGTCATTGTCGGCACAATTACATTTTATGAGGGCAATAAAGCGATCAATAATTTAATACGTTCCTATACTTTCTTTTTGCTTGAAGAATCAAGTAGCCACTCTTCTTCAAGTTAAAGGCTGTCATGCAGATGCTTCTCAGATTCAAAGGTTGACCCAGGCGTTGGTACAGAAGGAGGGTGAAGTAAAAATACTGAACGCTAAAATATCAAGTTTGGAAAAACAAAAGGTAGTGTACGCCACATTCAACGTTTACTTTCAGTTTTTCAGCTGTATTAAAGCCCGTCCTCTGTGCCCAGGCATACAGTAATAGTTTTAAACCATTCGGGGGAAAGGAAAAAAAATCTGTAGCACGGATTTCCTCGTTGTTGGCGTAAATGTACATTGCCTTGACGGAACTGATTTAAATACTGGGTCTATCGGTCTAGGGTAGTTTAAATGTCATGGAGCTCCATCTGAGTGTTAACCAATCGACAGCTTGGAAAATGTGGGACTCCACTGAGGTCCCCTCGAAACCGGCTCCCTCCCAGACAACAGTTGCGTAATAACGGCACGAAAAAATTCCAACATCATCCATACAACGTAGTGGCTTTGTATAGCAATCTAGCGAATTCTCGACCTTTGGGTGAGATGACCATTGCCGTAATCTGCTCTTGAGAATTGCATCTTTTTACCAGCAGATCTGTTTCTTATTTCAGGCGGGAAGCAGCATGAGCGACCGTTTGATGGAATTTCACGATGCTTTTTCCGAGTTTGGTGATAAGAAAGACTACGTAAACTTCCTTCAGTTGCAATTGGAAGATTCGAAGTAAGTCTTAATGAACAACAAAAAAATTTATACCGGAGCCTAGTGTTTAGAGGATAAAAAAAACTGTTAAGCCCTCCGAGCTCAAAGACCTTGACTCACACTTAGACAAGGAGATCAGTTGTTTTCACTATTGACGGAAGTGGTGGCTATTCCACAGGTTTCTCTTGAGTGTAACTAGCTCTTGGGGTATGGTAGGGTTTATACGTCTTTGTTTCCTGCATCCTCGGAGACCCAGACCTGGCAGTTGGTGGTTTCGGGAGAAACGTTTCCGCCTCTTTCTACCGCTCTGTGTTTGCGAGGATGGTCTCCCTGCGGTAAGAGAGAGAGAGAGAGAGAAAAGAAAGCTACTCAGTTGTTCACGCTGAGCGCTACCACTACACTACTCCCTACTCAAACGTTTTTTTGTGTGTGTCTGGCCGGAAAAAGTTATATTTTGTTTTGTAGGAAGACTATGGCAGGATTAAACAAGGAACTGCAGAACAAAACTTTACTGCATTTGGCGGAGACAGACAGGCTTCGTCACACAGAGCATCAACTTCACGCTTCTGAATCCAAAGTGGAAAGACTAAACAGCGAAAATATCAAGCTAAGACTTAAAATCGACGATTTAAGAATAAAACTACAAAATCGTAAGTTGTCGATATTTTAGCACTGCTTACCTAAAATTAATTGTCGCAAAAAAAAGTTCTCACTGACTTTACCGTTGTCAGATTCGAAAGCGGCTATTCTTGCTCATCCGGGGGGTAGCCCATCATCCCGTGGACGATTCCAGACTAACCCTGTTGCAATCCCTGGGGTTCCCCCCTCCCGTAAGCGACCACTTATACCCATTTTCGTTGTAGTCGTTTACAAAAGAGTTAACTAAAATCTCTTTCTACGTTAGATTCTCAGGGCATAGCTCAGAATGCGTCTCAACCACAAAACATCAATAGATCTGTGGGGAAGGCAAGATCGGCCGCCAGGTTCACTGACGCCAACACAAGTCTTGAGCAAACAGCACCGAAGAAACAACGGCAGGACAACTTGGAACCGAAAGCTCGGCCGATAAAACAGGAACCGCTGGGTGTCAAACCCAAATTAGACGAGTCGACAAGTGTGAAGTTTCCCAATGTCCCATCAATTCTCCAAGACATGCATGTACCAGATTTAGAACAACCGGATAAAAGAGAGCAAAACAACAAACTTTTAACTCCAGTTCAAGCTGGATCAATTGCTTGGAATTTAAACTCATCGAAAATTTTGGCATTATCAAATAACAGCGATGAAAAAGGCGTCAGGATTGAAGAAAAGTGTGAAAATAAGACAAAGGTTCACTTCCCTGAAGCCGCCGACAGCCTCTGTTCTACAAAGATGGATACAAGCGATTTAACACAGACTCAAAGTATGGTGGAAAATACTCACATGGAACTGAAGAAAGAAAATTGCCATCCTAAGGTAATTATAGACAATCAAAAAGATCCTTCTATCGCTTAACCCCCCCGCGGCCTTATAAGGTCGCTCCGCTTGCTTAAAATCTCGTGAGGTCGACTTGTAGCAAGTCTAAGGTAATTATTCACGTTTCCATCAAATGGAGTCAGTTATACCCAGTGTCCGCCTCTATTAATAAAGGACATCCCTCGGTGGCATGCATGGAGCGACCAGTGGTGACTGTATTGGTTGGCAGGCTGAGTCAATTCCAGCCTCTTTGTACTTGTATTTTCTAAGCGAATGTTGTGTTTAATTTTTCAGGGAATGTTCCTTACATTGTTCGATACTGGCTTAGCTAGTATACGGTGTATACCTGAACAGCCGAGCTAATATGCACGTAGTAAATGGCCTCTTTCACCATCGTCTCGCTCGGAGGGGGGGAAGGGGGGGTGCTTGACTCTATCATTTTACCTGAGTTTTTGTCTCTGATTTTCAGGACTGTACTTCAGGAAATGGCAGCATTTCTACAGTCACCGTCAAAGGACAAAGAAACGCGCCAGTAGTTATAAATGTGAAAAAAGGCGAGGCTAAAAACCAGTGCCCACAGCAGTGAGAATTTACTGGATAAACAAATATAGGGTGCATCCATTTAAAGAAAGGAAATTACCTTTAATTAGTAGTAAAGGAACTAGTTATAGTAACACCGGAGAAATTCCCATTTCAGTGTTTGTTTAAAAGCCAGAGGAAAAAAGAACTTGTAATTGGACCTAATTTCAGTTGTCTGCAGAAAAGGTGTTATTTTGTTTCTCACGCGATTAACGGCAAGCGCGAGGCGGCCAACCTTTAACTCTGCAGGCCAAATTTCAACAGCGATTGTAAGAGAGTTTACACTGAGTAAGCACCACATTTACGCCGAAAGGTAGAGCTCAGCATAAGAGTGCTAACAATATGACAACGACCAAAAAGAAAAGTTTAATATGTTTTTCATCTTCACCAAAACCTTTTTTATGTTGAAAATGCTTTACTGCCGCGAGCCCAATTCTTCATTGCAGAAACCATAACGGGAATGGTTACATGCTTTCGGCGCAACGATTTCTGGGATTGTTTGGGTAGACAAGCATTACTTGTGAATGAGTAATGGTTGCTTCGAACACCATCAACCAATCATAACTAACGCTTGTCCAACCAAAAGATGCCAGAAATCACTGCACCCAAAGCTTGTATCCATTTTCCCTGGAGTTTTCAAAAAAAGCGGGAAAGATGTCACATAGTAACATCTGGCTTTGGGCGGGAAAATTTTACCAAGCAAATCCCAAAACGAAAACGAAGGCCTTGCAAAAAAAAAAAAAACAAGACACAATTCAAGAACAAAGAGAAGTTGCATGCACCAGGGCAAAAACAGCCCGAAGTGTTTCATTCTCTAACATATTACACATATTAAGTAAACAAGAGCTAAGCTATCGCTGGGATGTTACTTGTATGTTTCTTGACGCTAACCAATCAGAAACAGCAGTGTAAACCGTATACAGTATTGATAGATGACCAGGAGCAAG
>NC_133209.1:32623908-32673908 GCF_958299795.1 Porites lutea
TCGCGAGGCAAATGACATGACAGGAAATAATGGTTAGTTGTTTGAAGAACCCTAGACAACATTTCAGTAACGTTCTTCCCTTGATAGCGCCTTCGTATAGTCCATTCAATTATTGCTTGGTTAAAAGTGCCGTTATAACATGAGTTAACTTGGTACCTTGTGGGACGTTCGTATCAACACTGTGATCCCAGTCTAAACTATGAGATGTTCCACGCATGCCTTTCATGGGGGATGGAGAACGACCTGAAATATAACATTAAATAACATGATTAAAGGATTTGGTTTTTAATTATTTACAAACTTCCATTAGTCGTGAGTTGGTCGATATGGCAAGAAAACAATGGCTTAGTGTCATTCTTGTGCAAAACAATAAGCTACAGATTAAAGCCGTGATATGGTGATGTGTATTCAGTGATGTTTTTTTTTGTTGCGTTATTGTTATTTGTTTGCTTTTTCCTTGGACGGTAGTGTAAATATGGTTTACCTGTGCTGACCAGAACATCTCTCATGGAGTTAAGCATGTCTTCAAATTCCTCGTTTTCTTCTTCACTGAAAAGCAACATAAGTAACAAGTATTCAGCATATCGAGTGTTTTGCGAGGTAAAATTACGTCAGCATAAATAATACTAATAACTTGCATTTGACATGCGCGAGACAAGGTTATATGAGAATTACTCCATGATGTCAGATGCAGTACCATCATGCTAAGCTGTAGTTTTTCAGGGCTTTCTCTAACTCATCACGACTTACCTTCCCACATTTAACTCTTCATCTTCATCATCCTCATCTACTTCCTCTTCCTCCAATTCTTCCTCGTCATCCTCAGCCTCTTGTTCATCCACATTCTCCTCATCGACACCTTCTTCGTCTTCTTCATCATCCCCCGGCTCTACTGCTGAATTTTCTACATTTCCGGCAGGCAAAGTCTCGAATAACATTCTCAAATTTGGAAGGGAGCACGTTCTTAACCTCTGAAAAAAGTTTCGAACACAGAAGCAAAAATACTTAGGGTGCGTTCGACTGATCGTATTCCGTTTTGTTGCAAATCATTTCCCCAGTCTACTGTGATTTTTAGGCCCCTTTAACGCTATATACATCTGGCCATTTTATTTCAAGCGGATGAAATCCAAGACGAGTGATTTTCAGGGTTTATTTCTTTTATTCTTATTCCGGAATACGGAACACACCCTTAGAGTAGCGTTAGAACTGTGTTATAGCTTAACTTGTGCGATTAACGTATTACTGATCAACCCGTTCCCCTCTGAGCGTTAAATTAAACCCCTGATGGAGAACTCTGAAAGTAATGAGAAAACAAGCACATTAAACATTCGAATTTCATAATTAACGCATAACAGCCATTCTCAAGCGTAGCTCACCGTGAAATTTGTATCGTAGATTCCTGTTTGCAGCTCTGTTGCTCGCAAAGACCTGTTCAGTGATCCGTCGGCGGTGTGGAATGATCTGAAATTTTATTTAAAACCTTCAATATAGTGCTGCCGGCACTGGAACCAAAGCACTGTCTGTTACCGGAACCAATGCTCCACAAGTAAGCATAGAAATGGTAAAATTAAAGGGAATTTACGAACCAAAAACCGCGACGCCCTTAAAACGTCACCGAAAACCTGAATTCGCGTCCTCTGCGATTATTCTGACTCATTCAGTTTATTTAAGAGTCAGGAAATTTAGTTGTAGCTTGAAGAGAGGGACCCGGCGCTTCCAAGCGGCTTCGACGCCTTGAGGTTCACGTTAAAGAAAACTTTACATTTAGCCATGACACGCCCTATTTGTACAGCTGGGGACAGCTGGAGATACCACCACTGCGGCGGGAGCGAAACTGTCAGTGAATATGCGTACTTTCAAACTTCATCTGAATTCAGTTTTTTAGTGACGTTTTCGCTTCCGTCGTCGTCCATGCTGAGTACGCTACCGACCATAATAGGTGACTTGAACGTGACCATAAGGCACTTTCTCGCGTCCAAGTATCTTGTGTTGGGAGAAGGGAGTGAATCATTGGCTGGAGTACTAAAATCACTTGATTTAGAACGTTCAAACAAAAACCTCCCTACAGAAAAGAAAGACATCACTATAAACAACAACACTGCGTCCTAACCGTGCAAATACTCACAATTCATCAAGTGATACGTCCTGCACTTCAAGATTCTCGGACTCCATTTCTTTCTTGTCTTCTTTACGTTCAACTCGTTCGAACAAAGCTTCCTTGGTCTCTTTCTCTTCCTGCTTATTACGCGAAGCGATCAGGAATTCTTGATAAGCCGCTCTGCTGTCAGATAACGAAGGCTCCTCCGTTGGTTTTGCGGCAGATTTGCTCCCTGATGTTCCTTGAAGGTAAAGGGGTAAGAATCATAGCCGTAAGGCTTCGAAAGCAAAGCTGCAAATAACTTGCCCCAAAATGTAACATTAGTTGTAAATTTTGCAAGCACATGGAAAAAACAACACCCTCTTGATTGAAAAGGGCTTGTTGATTTGGGAAAAAAGAAAACGGGAGAACAAAGTGCATACGTTCAAAACGAAAGATACCAATGCTGCCACGGCCTAGAATTAACTCTATTATTACTAAGTTTATTTGACAGAAAGAAAGTAAGTAAGAAACCTGTTGTGCAGTACTTATAGCGTGCAGTAACACGAAGAAGTACTGCTCGGTGAGTTTTAGTATCGTTCAGCAGTCTTTATTTGAATAATCATACTTATTTTCATCAGTAGACTAACAAGTAAAAGCATAGTTGGTGAGAAATTGCGTAAGGTTTAATCAACCGAGTTAAGAGAAGTGGTGAAGGCCACTAATGAATCGAAGGTTATTGATTGCAGAAGTGTCGACATTTGGGGGTTAACCGTTATACAGATGTCCTACCTTCATTTGGCGTGTTCTCCTTCACCTCACCCCATGCCTTCAGGGGGCTTTTTGGCGCTGATTTCTCACCCATCGCGGCTTCCGGCAATTTCTCTTCCGTTACATCTTCCACGTCTTCTACACCAATATCATTGGTATTTTCAGTCTCGACAGTGGTGTCTTCTTTGTCGGTCTCTTTAGTTCCCTTTGAAATAGTTTCCAAGGCGACAGCTGTTTTCGTTTCTTCTTCTGGTTTCCCGGATAGCGTAATGGTAGCCTGAGCTTGAGAATTCTCCTCTTTGTTCTCGTCAATCTTATCCTTTCTCACAATAACAGTCTTTGGAGAGTCCGAGGTGGAAGACTTAACCACTGTCACTCCCAGCCGTGGTGTGACAGCAGGACTTTGTACCGTGACAGTTGTACCCATAGCTGAACCGACCGCATTGCCAGATGACTGCTTGACGACCGGAAGTTGAGCTTTCTTTCCAGCGTCCGGTTCATCAGGACCAATGGTCGTCGTTGCTGTTTGAAGTTGAGCGTTACCCAGAGCAGAAATTATCTGCGTCATTTGCGGTTTGCCCCACTGTTTTCTGGCTTCTACTCCTGGCTTGAATACAGCGTCATTTTGGCTGGTTGCTACAATAGACCAATTTTTGTTATCAGTTACGAAGAGAGCCTACGAACCAGGAACAGTTACCACTCTCTAGTAATTTAAGGAACATTCTGATGTGTTTTAAACCTGATAATCTCTTTAAAAAAAAGTTTCACAGACCTAGATTTCACTTTTGCTCTATAGCCGCTAGTCTAATGAAAAGAAGATTAATAAAATAATGAATCCTGTCTCTAACTTGTCAATGAAATATACCTAACTATACCTTCCATAGCCGAAGCCGTGACTTCCAATGACAGAAGGCGAGGCTGAAATGGAATATCTCCCCAGGCTTTGCGCGGCGCGAGTGGTTCAACCTTCTCCTCTTCAGTCATTTTGCGAATGTCGTTCTGCAATAGTTACAAAAGGAAAATGTACATATTTCCTACAACGCCAAGGCAAAACTTCGGCAAAATACCAAATCTTAATCTAATCCGCCTCCATCATTTCCTCGGTTGAAAGGAAACGAATAGGCGTTTCAGATTCCAGGGTAGGTAAAGCACATTCATCTCGTGACAAATTCAAGCAAGTTTTGATGACAGTGACTGACGATCGGCCAAAACGTGATTGCAAGTTTTTCTTGGCGGGCGTCTAGCGATCAGTGTCAATGAGAAATATAAACCTCAAACTATTGAAGATTGGCTTACCTCAGAATTCGATCTGAACAGTTGGGTAGCTCCAACTTGTTTCAAGGCTGTCTCAAGACCAATTGGTGCAACTACAGGCTTTGGTGCAGGCTCTAAAATGAACAACATAGACTAGGATGTGATCTCACCGATGGAGGAATTGTGAATTAATTCCAAAAACACGATTGCACTAAGTAACATTACTGACACACCTGCGGGTCTCTCATACTTCGCGAGAACTGGAAGTGGCCTATTAAACAACAAACAGAGCAATTATTTAATGTATCTCTTAGACATCGAGGTGGACCTAAATAGATTGCAGAAATCTCAGAACACCGTTTCCTATATTTGCTTCCTGCAAAAACAAGCCCGTGATTGAAATGCTAGAAAGGATATTTCCTGGGATTCTAAGGGCCTGTTTACATGGAGTGGGGGACCCCGGTCTAGTGGGTTTGGTTTCTTTCGTTTTCACTCTCTGGGGGACACAAAACAAAAGAAACCTACCCCACTAAACAGGGGTCCCCGACTCCATGTAAACAGGGTCTTACTCTTTTGGTATCCGTATCAAACCCTATAGCGTGACTTGTGACTACCGACATGAATAATGTTTCTTTTTAGTTTAGTCGTTTTGCAGTACCTTTTGGTTTTTTTTAAAAAATAAAGTTGAGAATTAATTACTTATCTTTCACCCTGCATGAAAAACTTAACCACTAGAAAGGTTAAAAATTTTTGAATTTCTGTAAAAACGTTTCAACTCTGAATCCTACCTTTTATCTGCATCTTTTCTTTGGTTTTCCTAAAATTGAAAAAAAACGTCGAAATCGTAAACTGTTGCACAAGAGAGCGCATTTAAAACAGAACGGACGGTCATGGTTTTGACTCCCATCAGAGGTAGAACATTCGGTTTGGCCGTTTCTTTCTATCGAGAACGAAACTGTTCAGTTAAAATAGTCACCTGCTAAAACACAATAAAAAACATCCAAAACTACATAGAAAGTGACAGGAGATCCAATAAGAGGGCAAAATAATATAAAACCTTTCCAAGCTTTTCTTTTCCTTCTTGGTTAATTCTCTGCAAAATCGCCTTCTTTCTTTCTTCCAGCTGAGCTCGCAACACAGCAGCTCGTTCCTCGGCCTGGGCCTTGAGATAAAAAAGAGATAAACAAATGGGAAGGAAAGAAGACGAGAAATGAGAAAAAGTAAAAAATGGATGGGAAAACGACGATCACCTGGTTCTAAAAACGTACCAAATACAGTGAAAGCTAAGGTGGAGGGACACCAATGGAGCCCAGTCCCTACTCCAGTCAATACAGGGCCAATTTATTGAAAGATACTGGAATATTGGGTGCGACTCAATGACGCACGCGGCCACTTAACACAGGGTGTCCTCTTAACACAGGGTATCCACTTAACACAGATTCAAGTGTAGAACTAACAAGCCAGCCATTCACAAGCTGTTTTAAGTGGTGGTGGAGTAGTCTCACCCCAACACTCCGTTATTTTCAGTACTCCATTTGCTCAGTTTTTCCTCTTTCTGTGAGAGAAATACTGAGCGCATGGTTCGCCCGTAAAATACGGCTTCACTGCGGGCGAGCCTAGCACACTACTTAAAGGTTGTTTTACCTTCAGATCGGCGATTTTCTTTTTTCTAGCGTCAGGATCATAGCGTGGATCACCTTGAATCATTACATTCTCCTTCTGCAAGAAAAACCAAATCACCAACTTGTCCGCGATAACACCGCGCGGACTAGGCGTTATCTACACATTATTTTCCGTTTTCGTTTCCAAGTTTGTCGCAAACTCCATCGCCAGCGAGAATAAAAACAGTTGGCTAATTAAAATTTCAAATTTTGGATCTTACGGGGACGAATGTTTCATACAAAAGAATGAAAAAGAGAAGTCTACAAAAAAAAGTCTGAAAAGAGGAGAGGCTACAACATCATGTGTAATGATCTTGTTAGGAAAGGGACGTAACATCAAAAGTGAATCAAAATTAGTCGGGTCTTGTTAAAGTTTAGAAGGACTGGGTGCTCAATGGCCAATATCCAAGAATATACCCGCCTGATCTACAGCAAACCAGCAGTTAAATGATTCATACCATTAAGACACTAATGAAAAGAATTACCAGAAGAGAGCCTTCTCGCAGCCTAATATAAGCACGGGTACTTGACATGGGAAAAGAAGGTGTTTCTGCATAGTTTAGTGAATTGTAAACAATAAACAACATTTGATCGGTGGGTGGTGAAAAAACAGGAAAAGAAAAACAAAAAAATAATAAATCAATAACTAGAGTATTATGGCCAACAAGTCCATTTCCATGGAACAGAAAATAAAGAAAACCCCACAAAATGATATAGATTACCTGAGCAGAGGGAGTCACGGGAGCTCGTACGCCTGCCATTCGTCTTTGTATTTCTTTTCGTTCTTGGAAATTTTGACGCCTAATGGCCTCTAAACGTGCAAGATACTCCTGAAAAAAGCAAATAAGAGAATCTGTAATTATAACATGAAAAAAGAGAAGAAGAATGATAACTGTACTGTCTGTCAATACTGATATCAGGTCTCGAGAATTCTTTCAAGTTACTACCTTTTCTTGTGCATCCTTTGCTGAAATAGCACCTTTTGGACGAGCAATATTGGCTGCAAACATAAATAATGGAATTAACGTAGGGTACTTTCATAGGTTGCCACCGAAAGAAAGGTACAGTTTGAGGTATCGAAAAAAATATGTAACTGTCCGACAAAGATCGCTTAAAGTTCCACACAACCAGGGAAAGCGTTTGCACATTCCAGTCACTGAGATGCAAACAGCAATCCTACAATCGAACAACAATTGCTCTCTATATCACCAAATATTCTTAAGAAATTCCGCTATTTTCGCGTTTTAGAAAAAAACCTTAGCGATAATTACTACCCTGTGGTTCAGGCTACCCACTGTAATTTTTTAAACTCAAAATGCAAAAATTTTACGCTTAAATGCTTTCCTACACTGGCAGCTTTTCATCCAGTACAGCGCCGTAGCTAGTATGAGGCCAACCGAGGCACTCGCCTCGGTAAAATTTTGACGAATTTCGCCGATCATTTTTATTTTACATAAGCGATCATCGGATATTTTTAACGCATCATGATATTACAAAGAATTCAGCAATTCAGTCAATATACTATGAAAAAATTACCATATCATCGATCTCAAGGGGCTACGTACGTTAACTCAAATTTTTTTTGAACAAATACTGATCAAAACCATTGGCGAGGTTAACGGTCACCCAGATTATGTAGCTTGTTTCTGATTATTGCTTTTTAAATTCCACTTAAATTAACTCGAAAAAAGTTACTGAAAGGCCCAGAAAACGCTGCAAATCGCATTTCCGAGAGACTAAAGTTCAAAATTTCTCGGGGGGGGGGGGGGGGGGCATGCCCCCGAACCCCCCTAGCAACTCCCGCCTGCCTCGGTTGGCCGTTTGGTCTGGCTACGGCACTGCAGTAAGATAAAAACGAAAGTTAGTCATGACCCAGTGCCCTGCAGGTATTTTCTGTGGTTGGCAGATGTATAAATCTTGACCGGACGTAACGTAAAACCCAGTCAAACCTTTATCTAACGCCAAACTTAAAAAGTTACGCTTCGTTTTATGTAACTGAATTCAGATGTTTCTTTAGACTTAAACCTTTTTTTCCTTTCACGCATTGTCTGAAAGGATTACCAATTGTGATATCTTCAAATAAGTGAGCAAAACACATATCCCATACGTGTCAAAACAAAGCAAAGCACTGAACATCACGTACAGCAACAACTTCAACATTTCTACACCAACCTGGTGGGTAATGATCGGGAAGGACATTAAAATTCTGAAAGAAAACAAAAACGGGAATGAAAAATAATCAGTGGGTATTTGAAAAAGGCTTGCTTACAACGGCGCTTTTTGCTGCGATTGCAGGAACAATCGGTTACAGTAAAATCGCGCGTGTATTATTGCAGTTTTCCAATATTTATGCAGCTTAGAACGAACACGCGCCTTGGCAACTGCCCCAAAGACATCAGACAGTCGCAAGAAAACCTCCCTAAAAATCGCAACCAAAGTGCATTACCATGCACAATAGAGTAAAAATACCAACAGAAATCATGCTGCAGACGGCCTTTTCAATCGCAAGAAAATCGTTCAATATGAAAAGGGAATTTGTTTTACCTGTCCCCTTGCTTTATTCCTATGAGCGGCTCTTTTTCTGTTCCAGAACTCTTCTAACAAACGAGCTCTCTCCGCTGCACCAGCGGCTTGGGCTCTACAAAAATCCAAACAAAAAAAATCGATTTTTTCACAGTTTATTCCAATGCAACACATTTTTGTCAAAGTTTTCCCTGACGCGTCCCCAAGCAGCAATAGCGAAGGATCCTGGGACGGACGGCGAAGTAAATCTTCAGTTTATATCAACAACACATGCAGTGAAACAAAAAACTGGCAAAGAACTATCTTTTTAGGTTTTGTTCATACATTCACACCTACCCAAGACTGAGGAGACGAACTGACTGACTGAGAAGACTGATGCATGGCAAATTAACCCATTTTTACCCCTTTACCTGTCTACTTCACCCTGCTTAGCTGCATTCCAGGCCAAGTTAGCAGGTCGAGCAGGTGGTGCCCTGTTCGCGTCATTTGCCGAAACAGGCCTACCAGCCACCTTCACAGCCGGTTGTCGATGCCTTTCGTCTGCTGACACTGGTCGGGCTGGTTTGTTCTCTTTCGATTCCTGGTCGTCTACTTTTCCCTGATATTTTTGCATCACCTGTGGCTCCTTCTTCTACGAGAAATAAATTAGAAAAACAATCACAGCTTTTTGCCGCGAGATTTTGCCCTTTTTTACCGTGCACTTTGCGACTAGAAATACATCTCTCGCAAAACCTCGCAACTCTCGGAGCGATAAAGAACCACCCTATAGTCTGCGTTGTAGACTGACTAATCACTCGAGACCTAAAGTGTGCCGTGTAGTTTGGATGCGTATTAGCTGGCTTCTATAGCCCAATAAATTCCGCTCAGTTTGCCATTCATATTTAATCCAATAATAATTTCTGTTCTCTTGAAAAAGCGTTGTTTCAATTGTTAACTCTCACTGAAGATGACTGTCCTGAACCCTGTCGAATCACTTCTTTTGTCTTAATTCAAGAACCTATTTGTTTTAATTCCCTTACGTACAATGCTGATTACTTACAACTATTTCCTGTTGGTTTGGCTTCACGGCAGCAGAGGGATCCGCTGATGGCTTTTTCTCCTTCTACAAAGCAGAAACAATAAATGAACACCAATTAACTCCAGTACTTCAGATCAGTTTACTCTGTTCCAAATAGTAATAATAAAGTAATATTTGATGCAAGCAGCTTATTATTTTAATATTATGGACTAGGTAATTGCACGCTAATTGGTCCTAATCAAGACCACACTCACCCATGCAGACCATCATATTCAACCTCTTCTTAACCGATTAATTTCCCCGCATACCAGTACGGGAACGAGAAGAATTTCTTAAGATATTCTCACTGTGACAGTTAACTCTCTTTTTATTGCCACAAAACTATTTTACATTCTATTGGACCAAGAAAAGAACCCCTGAAATAGCGAGTGGAGCGAGCGCAAGGATTTGCCTTCTTACTGAGAACAAGAAGAAAAAAACTATTTGGCCAGAAAAGTGCATTGTGATATAAATTGATAAAATGCAAGGGCAGTAAATGGAATACTAGTACTTTAAGTTATATGAAGACAGCAATTTATATTGTAATACGTTTTGAATTCTTTATAATACAGTTATGATTAGTTTTACGCATCCTCTGAGAATCTGAAGTATCCAATCAGTACGTACGGGATATCCACGGGCAAAAGACAAAGTTTGAGGCAAGAACGGAAGAGTCACTTGTCACTAGCTTCTGCGAGCCAGATTTTCAACTTGAAAATAACCCTGCTTCCGATTGGCCAGAAATCTGACCAATCATATATAGAGATTGAAAAGCTTCTGGAGCTGCGGCCTGGTAGGAATTTAGAGTCCAGGGATTCCCTTACTTCTTGCCATATACTTTGCCCTTCACCCGTAAATACACTCTCCCGATTGGCTGCTTCACCCGTAAATACACTGTCCTGATTGGCTGCTTCCGGGTCTCATCGAGCATTTAGTTGATACTTTACTTGCATGTTATATGAATTTAAACACAGTTACAAGCGATAACCTTAATATAATTTACTGTTATTTACAGGTTAAAGGCAAGGCAAATTTATTTTACACGAGTTAACAGCGGCTTTTGTTATTGACGTTAATCCCCATTAGTTTTAAAAGTGGCTGCACTTGTTACTTCAAGGAAAGTTTATAGATTAGTTTGCAGTCATATCTGGTTGGTACTGAGAGTTCAAAAACGTCTCACATCAAGTGCAATCATACCCGGTGAGAGGAAAGTGCGGCTTCTTGAATTAGCAGAATCAAGTCAATCAATTGAGCACAGGTATTAAGAACAAAACCAGAGTGAAGACAAAAGTCTTGGAGCTTAAACAGGCATGCTGGGATATCAAAATCCTGAAAATAAGATATTTCACTCAAACGTCACTAATAAATGTGTTCACGAATGACTAAATTATGAACGAATGTTTTTGCAGACTATAGTGTGGTAGTTCTTTGTCGCACACCCTCTAATCATTTTTACAAATTTCTGTAACGTCAGTCTCCCAATCTCTCAAGAGAATGCATTGCACTGAGTTTTCAGTGCATATTTCTGTTTCACTTAGTGACGACATTTCATATGAGTGTAGTGTAAGTAGGTTGAATATGATTGTCCGGTGAATGGAGTTCCGAATAAGGACTGTTGATAGTGACAGTGACTGACATTTGTTGTGACAAATGATTGCTTATACACCATATCTCTCACCACTTAAGTGTTTATTGCATTGCGTAAATCTGTAAGTTGTAGCAAGTCTAAAAGGACTTGCTCATGCTTACCTATGACATACATTGTTACCAATATTTTAAAAGTATTTACAGGTTGTCTTATAATTTTTTATCCGTTGACTCTTTAAAACGTTAATTCTATTTCACCTTTCTATTCTTCATAACAGACATTACTGAATCATCCATTTTAAGAAAAGTTGGGTCAAGTTGGGATGTACAGATATTGTTGGCAGTTTGAAAGTTTGACTGGCTTAATTCAGTTGTTTAAAGCTGACTAGTGTTATGCAGAGGCGAAATGTCTTTGCAGTACTTAATGGAATAGATGGTTTCCCTTATTATTTATCTACTCGGTAATGGTTAATTGCGTCATATTAAGAGGTTTTCGGATAGGAAAATGACATTTACTTCTAATACATAAAATGACCACAGATCTCTGTAGTGTTGTAGGTATGATATGAGTGGATAGCATTACCTTAGATTTAGTACAAACATATCAATGTAATATGGCTTACTGCATAACTATATAACAGTACCTTATAAAGAACCTAGGTTAAAAAAATCAAACCTAGGTTAAGTCAAAATTAACCTGAAATCAAATTCGACCTGTAACATTTGCACGCCCAAAGAACTAAACGTTTTATTTTCTTTTTTCGCTTTTTGGAGAACTTTCAGTTTCTTAAGGTTTTAAAGAAAAATGGAAATAAATGCGAGTGTATACTAACCAACACCGTACATTTACGGATTCAAACTTCGGTTTCTTCCCACCCAGAACCTGATATGTACACAGTGTACATTAAATAATAAATAATAATTATTACCTCAGGGCTGAGTCCTACACTAAGTGTATTCTTCCAAGCTTGTTCCCTTGCTCTATTGATCTGTTCACGCTGACAAGCAAGTGATTCATAAGTTCTGTTAGGCCTCTATTTATCAAGTACAATCATTAGGACAATATTTAAATAGCTTGCCAGCGCGAGCAAACACTTTACTCCGGCATCTCCTTTCAAATGCTGCTTACGCTTGACTTCTCACGATTTCCTCAAACGGGGAGCTTACTCGGAGACTAATATTTACCAAGCAAGAGTAAATGCTTAAAAAAGACAAACAGAATGTTGAGAAACAGTGGACCTAAGAACATTATAAGTGTGCACTACTCATTGATTCATGATAATTATCCGGATTAGACTCAGGTTATTTCAGTAGTAAAGTGTTGTGCCTCGTTTCAGTACCTGTTGACGCTCCCATCTCTGTTGTTGAACTTTTTTCATATAATCCTGGTACATTTGTTCCTAAAAACGAAAAATAAACACGTTTTATCAAAATTTCTTCAATTAATGCAACAACTTTGAAGTCTAACTTTAGTAAAAGTTGAAAGGTTGCAAGATGGAAAAAAATATTATGTTGAAACCAAGAATTTATAAAGTAATCAAACCTGGTTTTGCATCATTTCCTTGCGTCTTCTCTCACGAGCATCAGGTTCTTTCTTTTTGTCATTAGCAGGTTTGTCTTGTGCTGCATTGCTTGGTTTTGAAGGTTTTTTCACTGCCTCTCCTGAGCTGGGCCTCCTGTAAAAGAATTCAAACATGGCAAGACAGGTACAGTTGTAAACCACAGGGCTGGAAATACAGTCACAGGAGTTTCAATAAGCACTGACGACCGACAAAACATGTTAGCTACTTTGCTCAGAGACGTGGGCTACTTTTACCCCTAGAAGCGGGAAAAAATATTAAATTAAAGAAAATTCCGTCCAAACTTATATTAAAATTCAATATGCTGGACCTAGACAGACTTTTTGCTTCAGATTTAAAATATTTAAGAAAAGTTTGGGACTTACTGTGCATCAGTTACTTGTCCAAATTGATCGAAAATACATTATCTTTCGTACTCAATTTAGTGCTCAGAAGGCTGGGAATCGTGTTTTGGGGCACTGAAATTTCGAAATTTTCAAGAGGTGCACACACCCAGACCCCTCTACAAGAAAGGGAGTAAAAGCCTCTTTTTGATACAATCCGATACTTTTTTCTAACCTGCTGGCTACTTTAATTTAAAATTGAAACCCCTAGATACATGTTCTGTAAAAACTCCTCTTCTACATTCCCCTCTCCTCCTTTGAAGGCCCTGTCACTTAGCTTCACCCTTGAACTGCAAAGGGTTCTCCAGAAAATGTAGTGGAGTAGAGGAAGAAAAATTAAAGTAGAGCTAATAGATTAGATCAAAATGAACGGCTCAGCTGCATGCGAGAGTAGGTTATTTTAGGGTCTCTGAAAAGTGCATTTCAGTGCATTTTGAGAAGTCAGTTAAAGAATTTTAGCCACGGAGGCAGTGCCTTTGCATGTGCATGTTTTAAATATTTACTTCCAATATTTGTTTATTTTTCATGAGATATGTTTGTTTTTATTTTAAAGTGTTGAGAAAGAAATATCAGTGATTTATTATTACTTGAGTAGCTGGTGCTTCTGTGGCAACTGTACCAAACAACACAATGCACAATGCACAAACAGTGATGGTAACATTTATAACCAAGATTCCAAAATATTGTAACAAGTTTACATTTTGACCGGAAAATTCAAAATGAAAAATTCAAAAATTCATCTGAAAATGCAATCTACAGTGTACATGCATTTCGCATTTTACCCCTCCCCCCACAAAATGTTCTATGGAATAACTGTTCAAATTACAGGCAGCAGTAGGGATATATTAAAAGTGAGTGAAAAATATTGTTTGCAGTCCAGCAATTTAATCATAAACCTTTCCACCATTTACAGGGACAAAACTCAAGAAAAAAAAAATTAAAACCAGCTTCTGACAATATTACTATGACACATGCACAGCATATCAAGCTAAATAATCATTTGATTCTTACTTTGGAGGTGCTTGCTTTTTCTTTGCAACAGATACTCCATACTTTGCTTTTGGATCACTATACTTTTGTGGTGCTACAAAAACAAGGGAGTCAGTGTAATCATTATTAATATTTAGTATTGTACATCATCTTAATACCTCCATTAAAAGTAATGTTGAATCTTGTACATTGACAAGCATCTTCCTGTACCGATTGAATGCCCCTCTACATGATTTTATGGCTGCCACCGAAAAATCCTTTCAGCTAGTTACTGTAACAGTGCAAGTACTACAACTGGGGCCACCTAGACAAATTGGACCAATTGGTTTACTAGAAAATAACAATACATTTGAAGAAAGTTAGTTGTCAATCATAATCGAAATAAACAACACGGATCAAAATCAACCAATTACAACCTACAGACAGAACCTTTGAACCCACTGAAGAAGGCCTGTGTTTCCTAAGAGGACCATTAGAGTGAATGACGCAGGTAAAAAACAAAAACATAACATGTAGTTACAGTACATTTTTGACTTGAGGTTCTGATGAGAAATTGCTGGTAGATGACAAAATAACAGCTTGGGTCAAACAAATTATTTTGTCTCCTGGGTTTTATGAGTAAAGTTTTGAATACATGTACAAAAACATTGTCTGTTGAAACATTTTGCTTTCGTGAAAAACGTTTGCTGTGCTTTGAGTAACTTTAATATTGTTTTTTCTTGTTGTTGTTGTTTTGTTTTTTTGCAAGCTGCTGATTGGCCCACAACTAACTTTACTGGAATGTATTGTTACTTTCCTCTAATCTGATTGGCCAGCTTTGTCTAAGAGGCCCGTAAGTATCCCTAATAATATTAACTTAATAATGATTACTAACCAGGAGCTGGTTTAACAGGTTTAGGTGGAATTCTTTGCTGACCAAACACTCCCAGTGGCTTGCGATGAATCACAGTATGGCTGAACTCTTCTGCCATAACCTGAAATAAGTTCACCAGTCAAATGACTTAATGACTTTTTTTGATATAGAGTTAGAGCGATTTGGAGGCACAATAGTCCTCACTAGTAATTTAAACAAGAAAGATACCATTGAGAATCTCAAGATTAAGAATAACTTTATAAAAGAGATACTTTCAATCTGGGCGGAAGTCAATTTTGATGAAAACATAACGTCCGAGAAACAATTTCTTGAACAAACTTTATGGTACAACTCACTCATTAGAATCGATAACTGCCCCGTCTTCTATCGTGAATGGTTTGATCGAGGCGTTACGAAAGTGAAACATTTGAAAGATGAACATAACAAATTTTTATCACTAGCTGAGCTGCAGCAAAAATACAGCCTCAAAGTTTGTCTTTTAAAGTATCTCGGACTAGTGTCTGCTCTAAAATCTCTTTGGACTACATGTAAAACAAACTGTATCAAAAACTGCAACAATTATCAAACCTTTGTAGTAAGATTAACAGAATGCCAAAGTGCGAGCAAACTTGTATACACCAAGTTGCTTTCTACAAAATGCAAGTTACCATCCCATAATCAACAGAAATGGCTAAAAGACTGCAACGAAAATGATGTGGAGGCGATTAATTGGCGGGAAGCCTACCAGTTGGCCGCTAAATATACTAAAAGTACAAGAATTATTGAATTCCAATATAAATTTTTACATAGACGAATATCAACGAACGACTTCTTAACAAAAATTGGCGTAAAAGACGACCCAAATTGTTCTTTTTGTAATAATGAACCGGAGAAACTTCTTCATCTTTTTTGGTCTTGTCCTAAAGTGGCCTTTTTCTGGCATAGTTTATCTCTTAAGCTGACTTTGCTCCACATTACACCGGAACATTACACATTAGATGTATTTGTTGCACTTGGTCTAAAGCTGGATTCTTCAAAAAACTGCCAGCAAATTAATTTCCTTTTCCTTCTAGCCAAAAATTACATCTGGATTAGCAAAAGAAGGGAAACCTCGCCAAAGATAGCAGGCTTCCTGCAATACCTCAAATCATTCTACCACATAGAGACCACTGCAGGTCCCATTTTACCAAAAAAATGGGAAAATGTGAGCTCCTTATTGCAGTAAGCCTTTGATTTTGTATACATTTGTATATCTCGATCCTCTGCTCATTTTCTCCAGCATTAACCTGGTGTATCTTTTGCTTCACAATCGCTGCCTCTTTAAGACACTTAAGATATAAGTGCATTTACCGTGAATGTTTGGTTTTGTAAATGTTGGTTTTGAAGTACAATTACTAATTAGAACTGCTTGTAAATAGTGCATTGTAGTGCGAGTAGTGAGTAGGTAGTGTTGTAAGTACTGAGTATTGTAAGTCTTTACATTGTAAACAGAGTAAGTACCTTAGTCTATTGTATTCTAAATATTGTATTGTAAGTAGTGTAAGTATCGTAGTGTTTGTAAGTATTTTTGATTGTTGATTGTCGATTGAATAAATGTTATTAAAGATAAAAAAAAAAAAAAAAAAATGACTTAAGACTAATAAAATATCTTAGCTTTGCAACAGCCTCGAAACCGTCTTACCAAAAATTTGTCCACACATGTATGTTATGGCTAAAACGTTCTTTGATTTCAACACACCACCTTCCCTTTGTTTGTTTTGTTTTCCTTTGTGTTAAAAACATCCAGCTTACTACTGGATAGTACCCATACTGTCAGTGACAACCCCACCAGTGTTTAAGGGCACTAGTTACTATGAAAGGACAATGTAATGAATGATAATGAAATATTACATATAAATTATAAACTTTTCATTTATCGTACCTCTTCAGATAAGAATTTTTCAATCCTTTTTTGTATGAATGGTTTCTTTAGAATTGAGTTGACAGAAGGACGGTCACTGCAGAATAGAGACAATCATCATCACAATGGCCACATCTACTTTGTGTGCCATACCTTGGATCCACAATTGTATATGAGCAGTTCACACTGTATTGCTCTATATGCAATTGTGAAGCCAAAGTAAACACAGTAAGTGATATCAAAGAAAGAAAAAATGAAAACAAACAAATGATAAACAGAAATCTACATCATTGCCATTATCTTACTGAGCATTTCGTTTCAGCATCTGTGCAACCAGTCCTCTGATATCAGCACTATACTTGTAAGGGATGGGTGGGTATGATCCCCTGGTGAGACATTGAACAAGCACTTGAGCAAGGTTGCATTGTGCATGACAAACATCTTGATTTCTTGATAGGACTTCAACTTATTACATGTAGCATATTATTACATTAAGTCCAAATCAGCATGTATATGCAATAGACCTTTTTACTGATATTAGTTAGATTTAAAGAGTATTATGGGATGCCCAGTGGGCATGAGCCCTTTCCGATATATTCACTTAGTATAAACACACGCCTTTCAGGGTATTTTTTCTTAAAGTTTTCCTAGAATAGATTGTAATGGGAAAAAAATCGTTGTGCAGTGTTTCATAATAATGATCGCCTTTTTCCCACTAAATATACAATGACAAACCATATTTCTAATGCTAAGCGAGTATAACGGATCTTGCTTATGCCCCCTGGGCATCCCATGATACTCCTTAAAGTGAATTAAATCAATATGGCTGCTGTATTGGTAAAAAGGCCTATTAAATGCCATGCAATCATTACACACAAAAGTTGTCATTGAAGTAGTTTTAGTTCAAAATAATTCTTCAATTGATGTTTTTAGCTCATGAATAACAATGTCAGTTTCCTTAGTCTCCTAATCTAAATTATCTATGATTATCAATAATTACGTTCAGGCATATATACATGAAGCAGAGATTCCAACCTTCCCGTTTTGGCAGGAATTTACCTCCTGTTTTCGGCAATACATTCGAGACTCCTGTTCTCAGTTACTATTCTCCTGAATTTTGAAACTCTTCCTAGCCAAAGAAAGATAATGTTTCTTTGTTTAACCAGTCTTTCTAGCACAATTCTTTGGCACTTTCACTGGTTTCTCAACCATTTTTAAAAGAAGAAGAAATTTTATTAAGAAGAAGAAATTTTATTAACAACAATGCTAACTATTAAAATCCTATTTACAATTAATTCGCTTAAAAAAAAAGAAACCATTTTTACCCTTTTGTCATCCAAGCATGAGCCTGTGGTAATTTTAGGCACAGTATTTCCCTTGACTGCGATCTCAAAATCCAGAAAATGGAATCTTAGAGGTATATATCTTGAAATTTTTCCCAGGGGAATATGCCCCTGGACTCCCCTAGAGGATCAAGCCTTCAGCACTGGTAGCCGCTCCAAAAACCTCCCTTTATTTAGTTGACAGGATTGGAATCTCTGGTGAAGTGTATTCACAATCAAAATTCACTTGATAATCAGATTATTATTTAGGAATTCCACTAAACCATGTAAAAGTGAATGGACTAGTGGGAATATACAGCCTTACCTTATAATTTTCAAAACTAAGTTCTTCATATTTCCAGCTTCAAACTGTCATAAAAAGATGAAAATAATATTATACAAAGGCTCAAAGCCTAGGCCACAAGGCATAATTTATGTCAACTGGTATCACGGTAGTATATGACAATGATGAAACTGGCCAGTTAAATAGTGCACATCTTAGATAGTTTGTACATGCATAATTATGTTTTATTGAATGGTTAAAACTGTCTTTCTTTCATTTTAAAAATAACACACCACTTTCATTTTGTTTGTTTTGTTTTCCTTTTTGCTAACAGCATACAACTTACTATAGAACACTTATTGTCAGGACAACCCCACAAGTATTATACAGCAGTATTAAAATAACTAACATTTAGTCATGAAGGGACAGACATGTTTTAATCACACCCAATGTCATAAATACATAAGTGTACAAATACATGCAAGAGAGAGTACTAGGCTAGCACATGTAGCTACCAAGAATATCACTATGAACTCTCCATTTTCAAAGTGAATATATTTAAAACAATTCATTTCTTTGGTTAGCTTTCGAATGAATGGTATATGAAAATGCTTAGTGTGTTAAGAATGTGCACCTCCCAAGCAAAAACATTACCTACTAGTGTATAATGTTACAGGTCAAAACTGATTCTCAACTTCCTTTGTCTCCTAAACCTAATTCATCAATAATAAATATTAAAGCTAGGACACAAAGGATACTGAGAATCAACCTAGGTTATTAAAAATTTTAATGGCAACCTGAATTTAATTTTGACCTGTAAAACATATACAATTATTACAAGTACATGAACTAAGTTTACTCAGGATTGAGACTCTGAAGTTTATTTAAAGGTGAGTCTCTATGAAAAGATTGACTCTGCACAGTTACCAAAAAAAATTCGTTAATGATAAATGAAATTACTTACAGCATGTTTTAAAGTCAGCAATTCATATAGGACACATCCAAGAGACCAAATGTCACTGAAAAATAAAACATAAAAATAACTTATGGCTGCAATTTGCGAGTGTGGCAAGTCTTGACCGTAACTTACAGTTACAACGAAAAAGGCACGAGCATCTACCTTTTATTATTGTAAGGTCTGTTCTCACATATTTCTGGAGACAAGTAATAAGGGGTACCAATGCAGGTGTGAGCTAGTTCCATAGTACTGCGGACAAACAAGATATCAAAAGTATACCAAGAATTGAAACAAATACAATCAATCACACTCTGACTACATACAGTATACCAGTGTATAGCAGCTGAGCATTATTGGGACAGTTTCGTCAACCATTTAAACAAAATCGCTTTTTGGGGAAGGTGGCTGGAATGATTGATTGCCAAAAGAACTTTGTGTGGTACAATAGGACAATTCACAGTTTTGATCAGGAAAAGATTTAGTTTGGTAAAACAATTATTCAAGTTACATTGTTTGTGATGAAGATTTCATGGCTTTATATACGGACATGATGTATACAGGTGTACATGTGCATGCCAAAATTAGTCTGAGGAGCTAAGAATGCTCAAAGGGCTAAAGGCAAAATATTAAATTTAGTCCATAAAAAAATAATCATGCTGTACCTGTGTAAAACTCTTGCAATTCCAAAATCTCCTAACTTGACAATTCCATTCTTTGTTAAGAATATGTTCTAAAACAGAGCATCCATTACAAGTTAGAGTTTTCTAATTTCCATACACCCAGGATAATCCATGCCAGGAAAAAATAAAATTCAAAGCATACCTGAGATTTTAAATCCCGATGAAGTATCTTTCTATCATGAACATGTTTCAGTGCCAAGCATATCTGTACAAAGTAGTCTAAAACCTTCAAAAAGAGAATGTACAGTGCAATATTGAAGGCCATCTGCCATTTCTTAAAAGTACATCAATACAAGTAAATCATAGCAGAAATGAACAAATCTGAGGCCATGTTTTTGAAGTGGTTCAAAATACTCAAAGCACAAGTCAAGACCATTACAATTATGATACTTTGATCACATTAAACTTGCTAAGACACTGCTGTTCATGTTTTAAACATTTGCATTAACTTATTACTCCTTACCTGTTCCTCTGACATCTGAATTCCACGTTGGTTGTTAATTCTCTTATACAAGTCACCTATAAAAAAGGCAAAATAATTATTGTTTGGTAGATAAAGTGAGCTACATAAGGAAGCTAGAAATTTTGAGCTGTGCATGTAGCACCCAGCATAAATGGGGCTCAAAAATATCTGGCCTGCTTGTACATAACAGGACAAGTAGATTTTCCTCCTGAGCAAGTATTAAACTGTTCACGATCAATTCGCAAGCAAGCAAGGGCCCATTAACTCCTTTGCTGTGCTCTAGTGGAAAAATTGAAGGCAGCTGCCCAATGCTCTGAACCTGTACAACCGCTATGCAGCCCATCCACTATGTCCATTCAGTCCCAAGACCAAGGTGCCAAGAGCCACTGGGTGCTGCTACAGCACAGAGCTGAATTCATCTTTCAACTAATGTGTAAACATTTTTCACATACACCTCTAAACATATGTATAAACTAAGCCTGGTAGGCAAAAGTTGCCAAACGCTACTTGTCTGAAGTAAGTGGAATGCATGCAATTTGATGCTACTCTCTTATTATTATCAAGGTTTACTAATCATACATAATAATACCTGATTCACAATAGTCCATGGCAATATAAAGATTTCCATTCTCTGGAGAAAACATGAAAAAGCAGTCAAAGAATATAACAACCTGCACCTGAACTCAAAAAAATAAATCTACAGGTAGCTTCTGATGAGTGAGTTTTCAATGTACAGCTATAACTGCTTTCCAGTAGTTTTGCAAGTTACTGGCATTTTTTGATGACTAAGATTTGAGTGGCAAAAAGGAATAAATTGGTGAGAGTTTTAGAAAACATAGCTACACTGTATACAGAGAGACTACCACTCACTTTGTATGTAACTGAGCTAAACATTGATAACATTTGCTTTTTTCTCACTCTGGTAAATACAGTTACACAATATTGGCATAAACTTTGTCTTTCTTTCTACCATAGCCATTCTCTTACATGAACTTCTTGTATTTTGTCCATTGGTCAAATAATTCAACTAAATCTTTCTCAGTTTTAGTGACCTAGCCTCAGTTGATCAAATGTTGGATAAATCAGTATCCAGCGGATATGTATTGGGAGAAATAATTATGTTATGCGCTTGATAAAAATTTATCGAGTGGATAGCATTGTCAACCCTTTACTGAGCCGAGTTGTTCAAAACTGGGTTAAGATAACCCAGGGTTAGTGTGAGATTTGAATTCAGATTTGAAAGCTTAAAAAGCATTTCAGTTCTAATTCTTTTAGTCAACAGGTTGATGACTGGAAGCTCTAAAAATAACAGAGAAAATTATCCGAGAAAGTGCTTTTGAGCACAAGAAAAAGAAACCAGGGTTAAATTTAACCCCAGGTTAAGCACTAATCGGCCTTCAAACAACTGGGCCCTATATAACATTTATGACAAGTGTTACTTTTTTCTGAAATGAAGAGCAAATCACATTTTTGAATTGTGAGAGCAATAACTAATGCAAACACCTGGGATTAACTTTCATCCTCATTTCCTTTCTTCCCTCTCCACACCTCCATCCTCACTTTATACAATTTTCATGCACAAAATTTTGGCATGCTCCTCTATCCCTAAGGAAATTATGGAGTACTTGTGGTGTAGGCTACAGATGATGATGACTTTAAACTTGGGTTGCCCAAAAATGTGCTTGCATTGATCTTACCTTCAAATGATTCTTGATATGATACAATGTTAGGGTGTTTTAACTGGGCTAAAACCTTCACCTAGAACAAAACAAATGATTACGAAATTCAAAAAACAAAAAGCTTGTGAATATCTAGATACACTACAGATCCTGAGTGACAGTGGCCCTTTCTCTCATCACACGGGTCATTTTTTGCAATAAGCTAGATAATTGTGAGACAGATGGGATATTTAACTGTTATATATAGTTGACGAAAAAGTAGTTAGGGTGGACGAGGGGTAGTTCTTTTCAGTAAAAGCACCATTAGATGCAATAGTGTAGAGTGATTTCACTCAGACAATAATTATGATGACCGTAAGTTCAGCCCAGAAAGATAATGAGCGATATTGATTTATGGAATTATGATACCTTAATAATAAGACCAGATTTCCGTGACCCAACTGTAAATTGACAGAACTTTCTAGCAGTCGTACTACATGTAATCAAAAGTGATGAAAAATACCAACACATATCATAGCAGGTACTAATACAGTATTACCAGCAGGTTGAAGTTAATAAACAGAACTACCATGAAACCCAGTGTAAACTGAGCACAATGGGTGTCTGGAACTTTCACTGTGAGTAAATATCATTAACTGTGACAGTCCCCATGCAAAATCAGTTCTAGCAGTCTTATCAATTAGATCATTTTTAATAAAATCTAGACGCACACACTTTCACCTGCTTATACAGGCTAACCTCACGAATCAAAAATGCAGCAGCCGCACGTATTTAACAATGTACATAACAAACAAGCTAAATACACTGTATGCACAGATTTGTTTCATTAGCTTTATAAATGACGTTCACACAAAGAACAACAGCAAGAAATTCACCTCTCTTCTGGATTCCTCCCTCTCTTTCGGAGACATCTGCACACCAAGATAAAATTAAAAAAAGCTTATAAACGAAGCGGCGGTCGCGATCATGTTACTGATGCTATGAGAGCTTTGAACATGTTTTAAGTAAGAAATAATCTGAATCATTATTTATACGGAAAAAGTAGGATATTAAGTTTAAGACTGACACACCTTGGAAATACTGATCTCCTTAATGACATACTGTTTCCCATCGCTCTTCTTTTTCACTAATAACGCTTTTCCAAATGACCCTTCGCCGATTTTCTTCACCCGTACGTACCGATCCATCACTTCCGCTTGTGAGGAGGTCCAAACGTCTACTTTCCTCCAGTGAGCACTAACCTTTCCTCCATGTCTATAATGATGGGCTGAAACTAGAGTTATGGTAGTTCCTCCGTTGCTAATACAACGTAACGAAGGAAAAAGTTTGTAAAATGGCGCCCGAAAAGAGAATTCTCGTTACTTGTGAGCCTGCGAGAAAGAAAGATTAGATAGCGGCTTTTCATGGATCATGCGTACATGTTGTTGGAAAGACGATTTCGGAGTGGACTATTCGATCAAGGATGCTGGATTTGAACTTCTTATTGAAGTAGGCGTCAAGGGACTAGATGATGTATACAACCTAAAAAAATTACAATTCAATCGTTCTCGATTTGCGCTACGTATTATCCGAAAAACGAATCCAAACTTGGCCTCAGACAAGATCCAAAAAAATTATTTGGTGAGTCAATGGTCTCTGACGTCACAACTTTAAAAGTCCATATTGAGCGTGCCCGACACCACCGCCTTCTGCATTCTTTCTAACACCTCTTTACTTGTGCTCCACATTGTAGTGTCCATCTCCTGTGACCACCGCCCAAGGGCATCAATGATAGTAGTAGTAGTAGTAGTAGTAGTAGTAGTAGCAGTAGCAGTAGCAGTAGCAGTAGCAGTAGCAGTAGCAGTAGCAGTAGCAGTAGCAGTAGCAGTAGCAGTAGCAGTAGCAGTAGCAGTAGCAGTAGCAGTCGTCGTCGTCGTCGTCGTCGTCGTCGTCGTAGTAGTAGTTAGTAGTAGTAGTACGGTAGTAGTAGTAGTAGTAGTAGTAGTAGTAGTAGTACTAGTAGGAGTAGTAGTAGCAGTAGCAGTAGCAGTAGCAGTAGCAGTAGCAGTAGCAGTAGCAGTAGCAGTAGCAGTCGTCGTCGTCGTCATCGTCGTCGTAGTAGTAGTAGTAGTAGTAGTAGTAGTAGTAGTAGCAGCTAGTAGTAGTCACTAGTCAGTATAATAAAAATGACCGGATTTTTTCCCGACATCTGTAGAGTGGTATTTTGACGTATTGTTGCCATCATTTGACTATTCCGTCTTTGTATAGGTGGAAATCTTTCACCATTTTCTTCTTCACCTGTTCCCCTCTTCTCACTTTGGTCGCGAGCGAGAAACGTAAGTGACTATTGACGTAGCGAAGGCTAGTATACGTCAAAAAGAAATGTGTTTATGTTGGAGAGGAAATTCAGAACGGGCAAGATAAGGCCACCTCGGGTAGCCAATGGGAAAACAGAATTCGCCACCTCCGGAGTGCTCATGGTCTTGTCATGGAGCCGGCGGTTTTCTGAACTCGATCTCCACCTTGGTAATCACACGGTGAGATAAAGACTTTAATAAACAATGTCGTAAGCATTTAATATTTATTGCCTTGAAGATACTGGTGTTCTTTGTATTCTTCATATTAGCATTGCAAATCAGTAACGCTTAAGTAATACTATTACATCGCCTTTCTCCCGAAGTTCAAACTTTTGAATGAAGCTACAAAGAGTCTATGGCTTTTAGAATCCTAACGCGTCTTTTTGATTTTCTCTAGCGCTTTTTCTTTGAAAACATAAACTAAAAATAGGAGATCCCCAGAATAAAATACAGTAAAAGACAAAACATAGAAAACAAGAAGCACTAACCGATCTCCTTAGGTTAACAGATAGGAGCATGAAAGTTTAAAAAATCCAAGTAAACTGATAAACTTTGGTCTTCTTTCAGTGAAGGTAATCAGTCTGAGTCCCAGTCCCTCGCGTCTGGGTTAGGCGCATTGTTGTAAATTGGTAAACGTCCGTGCCTGATTTGATAATCTTCTAATAAATAATACACGATTTCAGGTGGGTTCAGACAAGTAAGCCAACGGACTGCGATATTTCTCCATCGTCGTTTTCCTGGACCACTCAGATATCTGCCGATGGGAAGTCCATCATTCCCGCTAAAATGAGCGTTTAGACAGTCCCGGATGTTACTGAAGTAGGGATTTCCACCAATGTAGATGATCTATTAAGATAAGCATAAGTTGCGAACAAAGACACGAAATTTAGTGCAATATTATATGAAATGTTAAATTGCCTTTCTGGATCTATCTCAGTCCAATAACCTTTTCCATCCATACTGTCTTTGACGCAATTCTGAGCCGAGAATGTTTGAGAGTCATGGAGAGTCGACCAGATCTACTTGCATTCAGACGAAAGCAGGAGTCATAGGCTCCTGGCTTATTGAAGATTTAGCGGTAAGGTTACCTTCACATGGTACTAGAACCATTCAATACTTTTGCTCTGATCACTCACGAAACTGACGAACAAGGTTGAATTTTAACTTTTGTCAGAGGATTTACCATCTGCTCATGCGCAGGTTACTTCTTAGCAAATCCAAAATGGCTTCTCCCAGCTAAGTTACCACGCATCCATGCAATTGCGCCTTTGCCGTACAAACTTTTAGACGGTTATTACGTTCACACCGCTCCGGTCAAATTTATCTTTCAAACATTTTGACGGTCATGGTGTTCACATTGCGACGGTTAAATTTGCGACCCTACCGATTAAAAATTTGCCCTCGAGTTTGAGTTCCAATTGTTGAACGTATACGCGTTGGCGTTCAAATTTTCGTACGGTTAGCTTAGAGTTCCGTGTGAACGAAACACCTAAACGTACGAATATTTGAGCGGTAGAAAATTTTTCCGGCACCGTGTGAACTCAGCCCCAGTCTCTTTGGCCGACTCTTACTCCTTGATAATAAAAATTTCACCTCATTATTCCTGCAAATTTCATAAACGCCAGACATTCTGGCGCCATCCTGTACATTAAAGCTTCTAAGAGCGCTGTGAAGAGGCTGTAGATTCATTTTTTCGCGGTAAAACTGGACAATTTTAAGATGATCCTGATCCACTTGCGTTTCTTTATGTACTGAATCTCCTTGAGACCTCTTCATCTCTGGTAATCGAGTTAACTATATTAGGCGAAAGAAGATAACGTGCCCCTCAGTTTTAAATATACTAGAGCTTGGAATTGTATATAATTTTTTGGTGTTGTTGTTTTGTCAGAAAAAGAAAGATTAATTTTGAAAGCAGACAAGTGATAAGAGAGCTTGATTGTATCGTAGCCTTGGCTGTCTATGCAAGAGGAAAAAAAAACACAAAAAAATTGAAAATGCAACCGTACGAAATTAAAAATGAATCCAGCGTCGTAAGATTTTTGTTTGTTGTTTGTTTTTTAAGAACAGCATTATTTTGCATCAAAACATAAGTGTAATTCACACCATGACAATGTGATGCATATATAGCTTCCTCTTACAAAGCTGATTTGTCTTTATCTTTCTCTCCCTACTTCTTTTTAATTTTTTTCTGCTCTTTTTCTACGCAAAAGAATAGTCTTGAATTATAAGACGAAAAAATCAAGCCATGATATTGTACAATGATTATTACCTTACACTCACATAGCTTTTAGCGGGTGCCGCTTTAAATTCCTTTGAAGCTCGGCTTATATTTTTTTCTTGACTTTTCTTTCCTTTTATTTTAATTAAACGGAAGTAACATAGCAACAAGATGACTCAACAATACTTTTGCCAGATCGCGCGCTCAGGAACGCACCCAGGAGATAAACGTCGGGGGTTTGTAATTAACAATTTTGAGTGGTACCGCCCTCTATATTGGCCCAATTAACAGCCGTTTGATGGTGCACCCGCGTTCAATCGTTGGGATGAGGCTACAAACCGCCTTCCCTCAAACACCTGAAGATCGAGCCTACGCTATACCAGTTATAAAAAGTCTTTGTAAATATACTCGCCAATACGAAATCCAATTTTTTGTGTATGGCAACGAATAGGTTACTGAAGCCGCGAGACGAGAAAGAACGAATGAAAAAAGAGAAATATATAACAAAAGATGAAGCTTCGATCCGTAACTATTTCGATTCCTGATTTCACAGGAAGCTTCATGGTTTCAGTATTTTTTTTTTTACACTTTCCGTTACGCATTAAACCCGTAGAAAAAGATCCCTTTTTAACGCCCTCACTTATGAGACCCCAACAAATAACTCCTCATATATTTTAGTGGGTAGAATTTTATGTAATATTATATTAGGTGAACTAATGGAGTGGAATTCAAATGAAGGTTTCCACCCAGCCCTTCGTTCAGGCAGTTCTCAATTTAGTGTTTTGTAGAATACAACAGATCAAAGTGTATATACCTGCTGAAAGTTCCTGCTGATTGAAAAGTATAGACCATGAACGATGGGACCTCATGGATTTATGGGTAGATCTTTATTAGCATTGCAAATTTAACTTTCTTTTCAGAAAAGTTTACTTTTAAATCGAAGCTTTTGGCGACGATGGTGGTTTCCAAAAAAAAGTCAAACGGGGCCAGGCGACAAGCTCACAACTTTACCTGTACAGGGCACTTCAAAGATCTCTACAGTTAAAGAGCATAGCTGCCATATTGCTAACGAACACTTTAAAATTATCAGATAGGACCTGATAGCTTTCTTGGAAGACATAGAAATGCAACGGTAAGCCTTAAAAAAACCGAGACCCTATGGGAGAAGCTCGTGAAAATGTTAACTTGTATTGAAAGAACTTTGAATTTGCTAATGAACGTATATCCATAAATCTTTGAAACCTCATCGTTCATGGTTTATACTTTTTTAAGCGACAGCGTTTTTCAGTCAGTTATATTCAACTGCTGTGAGGGAGAGGAGGCGACTTGTATAAATTAAACTAGACGTAAATACGGTGAAATTAACACCTGTCCAAGGCAATTTTTATTTTTATTTGTTAACTTACATATTTCTTTACATGATTTGGATTGCAAATCAAAAAGCATTTAATCATTGTTTAGAAAAAAAAAGAGAGAGACTGGATAATGAAACTCTCCTGTAAAATCAATTTCAAGGATAGCCGATTTTCTGTTCCTGTCTGCGGGTTGGAACACCATAGTCTTCACTGAGAGAAGTTTAGCTGAAAGAAAATAATAAAAATAATAATAAAGGGAAAAAATGAATTTAGCGTTAATAATATGAATAATTTAATGGGTCACACCATATAACTGGCCGTGGTTAAAATGCATTTAAGAATTGATTTTCGTCTTTGTATTTGTTGAGATGAAACCTACTTGATCGAGAAATAAACTTTTCACCAATAAAGCTGTTTCCTTTGTACAAACGTCAGTGCGCTTGATCATATGGAGAGTGTTGGCTAGCCCAGTTTAGATGGAATACAATAATTTATTTTCTCATTTGAACACTTACTCCGCTGCCGAAAGAAATTGATTTCGGTACATCAATTACGGCCTGTAATTTTGAGAGGTTATCGACAAAATGAATACTGGAGCGAGTAAGAAAGAAATGACGAAAGAATTTTACAGCTGTGGTAAAGAAAATCAAGAGCTTCTCTACATACGTGCACGCTATCAATTTTAGGCAATCAATTTTATGTTGTCTCATTGATACGAAGAGGAGTTTGTTGTTTGATGAACACTCAGATGCAACAAGAAAGGCAAATATATTCACTTTTCGCGTAACCTATAGCACAGGGGATGAGGTGCCATGATTTGAAATTTGTGAGTTCTGCCGTAATATAGATAAAATGCTAGGATACAATTTTTTCTCATACTTTTCTTACAGTTCACTTACCTGCAAATAAGTCGCACGGCAGGATTCAAATTTGTAGTTCTTGGATTTGCTTGATTTAAATTGTTGTCCCCAGCAAGGCACCTAGACCTTGCCTCACCCTGACCACGACCTCTGTAAAGCCCAGCGGCTCCTCCACTTATATCTGGCGTGCAAAAGTTTTGTTCCTGGCTGGAATCTTGGTTTGGGTTAACTGTGCATCTACTTTGTGCAGTTCTCAAAACGGGACTAAGACTTGTAATTCTGCATCTGCCCGTCAACGTTATGAACTGCAGATGGGTTTGGTAGGGAGATCGAGTTTGACCTTGATTGCATCGGTATTCTAAACAAACCACGCCCTCGCTACCAACTCTTGTTGTCATCCCCGCTACGTATCCATAATCCCGCACCGGTTGACCTGGTGCCCTGCCGAAGCTTTTGACATAGATGACTGAGTCAGGACGTGATCCAGCAACAAGGGCTTTGATAAAGCAGACTTCAGGACGCAGGATCTGCCAGAATAAGGGATCTCGGGGATTAGTGTTCACTCGGGGACTTTGCCACTGTAACGTTGCTCCTCGACCAGCTTCTCGGAATTCGAATGCTAAATCAAGTGGTCCTCGTTGCCGACATATTCTTGCCTCTCCCTTTCTATAAACTGGACCCGTGGAACCTGCAGGGGCAGAGGTGAACTGAAATGACCGAATAGGATGACTTGGGGAATTTCTTGAAATAATTTGAGCATTCACAGCTGGAGGAAAGTTTCTGGGTTGTTGTGGTATCAAAGGGACTGCTTCTAGTTCAGCTTGCATTACTGCACGCCTATTTAAAAGACTCAGTATGCACAAGATTCCACTAGCAGGAACGGTTTCCTGGCGATAGGAGGTAAACGATCGGCCATTGTTGCTTTGGCCAATGCGAGTCACCACCGCTCCAGCTGGGGCAACCACTCTCACATAACTGGCAACAAGCGGGGAATCCCAGTTTATTGTGTCATAAGGTACATTTGGCGTTATTTCGCTGACAAAGAACTTCCTTCTACGTTGCCTCTTCGTCCGCCCAACGTACTCTACAACATCTTCCTCTTCAGTTCTCAAAACTCCAAACTTCACCCAGCGACCTGTTTCTTTGTTTAGATAATATTGATATACAGGAAGGCCATGGGGTAGATCCAACTTTTCAACATCGATGCGAACACTTATGTTTCGGTCAAGGTTCAGCTTATTGCCACTGCTGTCAGAGAAGGACTGCCTTAGCATTCCCGCTGAAGCTAGCATAACCTCCTCTCCATCGTCATCTGTTGTAGAAAAATCTCCTGGGGCTGCAGCCATGTCTGCCTCATTTCTAGGATCAACCACTCCCACGTTAGCTGTAATCTCCCCGTCGTACACCTTCCCATCAGCGGTAACAAAAGCTCTCTCTGGAATGTCAACAGCAGCGAAAGCAGGTTTTGTTGGGGCACTCAAAGGTATTTTCTTTTTCTGAGCGGCTGCAAACTTGATTGCTGGTGGTTTCTTCTGTAGCACGATGGTGTAGAAAGAAATTTGTCCTTCATGTAATGTAAACGCCTTAGTGGTGTCTTGTAAGTATCCATAGGGATCTGTTATGTTCAAAACCATTTTCCTAGATCCCGCCTTGACGGTAAACTTAAAGTTTCCATCCATGTCTGTATAGTACTTATTCGTGTCCCCTTTAACTTCTATTTCACCCAGCAGCAGTGCTTCACCTTCTTCATCGACTACTCTGCCACGAACAATTATATCTGGCAAAGCACAAGACGAGCACTTACAACCTCTAACTTTTTCAATGCTGAATTTTATCCCATTGGAACAAGTGACTTGGCTTTTTACTAGCGGGGAAACAGGGCTACAACAACGCTTGATCTTCGCATCCTTTCTTCCACAACTTCCAGAGTCTCCCTGGCCTCGCCTTATGCACTCGTCATAAGAACAAGTACCAACATCGACAATGTTTCTTCCGCTGCTATCTTCAATACAACCAGGGGGCAAAGTGACCTCTTTTCTAAGAGGATTAGGGTCACATGAATCATCCCCACTACCTAGGGTTTAAAGGTAAATGGCATGTTACAGAATAAAATAAAGAAGCAATGGCATAAACGTTTTCGTAGTTGGGAGAGGGAGAGAGGTGGAAATTTAGTCTTATTCGGTTAAAACAGATCGATTTATTGGGAGACCCCAGTGCATCATAGGTGGAGTTAAGATCCACTCCGAGGACAGCACACGTACATCAAGAGTACATTGCTATTCCCAGTAAGTTTTATGGTTGTTTATGTTTGTCCAAAGTGTGGAAGGTAGCCAAAATCCAGGGCATGAAAGGCACAGTATATGAATAGGAAACATCTAGTGCCAACTACTATTCAACTTTAAAGAGGCTTTTTAGAAATACATGACTTGTCCTCTAGCACTTTGACATGAAAACAAAGTGTTCTGTCGGTAAATTTAATCAAAACACAAAACAGTTATGGACTGCATGAACGATCGATTCAGGGCTAGCAGAAATCACGATAAGAGTGTTATCTTATCTGGAGAATAATTATGTAAATTTATTATTAATTGTAATTGTTAAATTTTAAAACTTGGAAACAGTTGAAAAAAAAAAGAAAAGAAGGAAAGAAAGAAAGAAAAGAAAAGAAAAGCACCACGAAATGAAAAAGGCGAGTCTCGACTGATATTTTCTCGTACACTGCATAATTAAACTAAAACCTTCCTTTTTCTTACCAGCAATCACTGTCAGCGTCGCTTCGCTTGACACCGCCTTTCCGTATCTGTTTGTTGCTCGACATTTGTATAAGCCATCATCAGCAGCCGATAAGCTTGTCAAACGTAGAGTCTTGGACACCTTATTTGCCATTGGTACATTGTTATGAAGCCTGCAACAAATAACGTCGTTATAATAGAGAGATTTTAAATTGTTTTCTGCGCGATTTTGTGCAATTCAATTCAATTCAATTCAATTCTTTATTCACACTATATAAGATATTTACATAAGTGTACATTAAGTAGGAAAATAAAGTAGCTACAAATAATAATTAACTAAAAGACATTAAGTTCATTTGTGTACGGTGTCCAAAGTAGCAAAAGCTTTCTTGTTGGACACCGTCATATTGAAATAATTGGCAGCAGTAAAGAGAGGAATAAAATCTCAAATAATATCAGTGATAGAACATATAATCAAGGTCAGATTTGTTTGGTTAGTGGTTTTTGGTTGGTGCGTACTTCGGTGTCGAATGGTTCGTTCATTACTAGACCCGAATATACCATGTTACGACCCTGCAATAGTGTAGGTGCTTGTGTTTACTAGTCTGGCACTACTAAGGGAGTGCAATTTAGGTTCAACCCCTTAAGTCTAGTCTGCCCCACTAAAATTGAACCTGGAGCTCCGTACAGAGAAATGTAAACTACCTCACTTTTAAGTAGACAGTCTTTTTCTGGGATATTCCAAGGCTTAGCAAACATCATCAATTCTCTTCTTTATAGCTGGCGCTTGCTAACCATGACACGATAATCATTCACAACCTGCTTTTATTTTACGTCAATTGACAGGTTAACATGAATTAAACTTGAGTCAAACTGGTAGTATAATGGTTTAATATTTAGGTCAAAAATGAATCAACCATTTGTAACCACAGGTACCGGCCGGTCGTTGTTGCGTAACAGAACTAAAACTGGCTGGAATCGCGAACACAGCATATAAATTTAAACAAGGACCCAGGGTAAGAAATTCTGATATATTTTTATTACTATTTCTGACCCCTAAATAACGATCGCTAAAATCCCTTAGCTTGTAATATTTCTGTTACGCAACACCGATTCTCACTGGTGAGCTTGGGGTGCCTGTGGTACCGTGCCATGAGTTGATTCCCGTTTGATATTCATGTACCATGAATATGTGGGAGCTGGTGATCCTTCAGCCTCGCAGCAAAACGTAACCTTTCCACCTTCCATACGTATTGCATCTCTAGGATCCTGGGTAATAAATGGAGTCTCTGAAGAAAGACAGAACCGACAAGCAAAACTAATTAAAATCAACCTACAAATATTTGAAACAAAATATTACCAAGCCTCATAACCTTACTAAGGCCCTCTACATGTCTACAGAAAAACGTTTAAATATCGGATATGATTCGGCAGTGGACGATCGAGGGGCTAGATTTTGCATCTACATCAATGGAGTTCAGTTCAATGAAAATAAGCTAACTTATGTACGGGAAGGAAGAGCATGGAAAGCTAATCATTTTTTACTTCACTAAATACCTTCAGCTAGAAGAACAACAAACAACAAATTTATTGAAATTCAACATTAAAACTTATGAAACAATTTTCCCACCAGCAAATAGCCTAGGAACTAATAGAGGCGGGGGAAGGAAAGACATATTTACAATACGAGGTTCTAGTAGATGGACTAAACAGCAATATACAATACCATAAATAGAATAAACTACAGGCCACTCCCGATAACTCGAACCCTAGCGCAACCAAAATCGATTTCCCCTAGATTTCCTTCATTCATTCACTATAATTTTACCCTCGGTAACTCGAACCTCCCGCTAGCTCGAAGTAATCTTTGTTTCCCGTCAGATCATTTCTTAATTTAAGAATTTCTTCTCATCTCATTTCTTCTCATTTCTCATTTAATTTCTTCTGTATTAATTAAACCTCGATAACTCGAACCAGGGTTTAAGCGCTTGACAAGTCGAAAAAAAGTGTACTGAAATCCGCAACATTGAAATTATTTTAACAACCATGTATTCTTTCTCTTTACTTTTTTGTTTTCCAGTTTAAGTACAGTGTCCAGTACCGTGTATTTATGAAGTTATGAAGTGTGCCTGTTACTTTCATTCATTTCCCATCCCATTCTTATTTCCGGTTATTTGCTTCGAACTCCCGATAACTCGAACTCCCGCCAACTCGAACCTTTTTCGAATTCCCTTGAAGGTTCAAGTTATCGGGAGTCGACTGTAACATAATACAAAGTAAGTATTAAAATAAAGATTACGAAAAGAGACTAAGATGATCAGCAAAACAACCTTATATGACTGGTAACATAATATGACCGCAAGAATTTTAAAGGATAGAGGCTATTACAATAGTCATTGTTCAGTTATTGATGTTTTCAGAAAGAATTCCACACTAGCAAAAATTCAGTTTTCCTTATAATTCGAATTCAAAGATAAATCGAAGAATCAAACTGTTCTAACACAAGTCAACAAGAAAGAACTGTCTTAAAACCCCTTTTCTAGTTCCATTGTGTTTCGGCGGACGAATGTGTTGTCATTACACAGAGAAGGAAGCCGTCAGATATCTTTACTTATTATTAAATAGCCTTATTATTCATTCAAAATATTTCCCCGATTCTGATTGGCTAAAAGCACACGCATAATTCACCATAACCAGTTACTGATGACCAAATTTGGAAGAATTTTGTGTTTAACGAGGAAATGACGTCAAAAATGCAACCTTCTACAGGTTAATGCACTGTTAACCGCGAAGATCTGGGGACGAGGTTGAGTTGTTTTGGCTGTGGAACAAAAATTGCACACATTTTACTCGACTCGTTTCAAGAGTAAGAACTAGGCGAAATAATAGTAAAAACATGGCAGGAACAGCAAGAAGACAACTCGAACGGCGACATCTGCTATTTGGAGAATATTTGCGGAACTGAACAACACTAAAAGTGTACTATCGAAGATGAACTTAACATCGATGGATCGGTGGAGGTAAGCAGGTTTTAGCTATGTTTTTAAAATAGGAATTATTTTGAATAAATAATAAAACAATTATTGAATTCGGCTTTCGTATCATATGAAGAATTATGAAGATCTCGGAGGGTGTTATCCGCCTCAGTCTACGGCCTCCACGGATGACACCCTCCTCGATGTCAATAATTCTTCATAAGATACTCAGCCTCATTCATTAATTGCTAAATATCTAACTCTTTTACTATCCCTTAAGCTCCGTACAATTTGACGTGGCTGGGAGGCCTAGCTTGAGTCCCTTGACATGCCCTTGAATTCAATTGTCCCTTCAAATCAATAATCTGAGTTGTGTACGTAATGACATATACGGTAAAAAAAGCAAGGTTTTGTATTCATAGAAGTACCATTGTCACTGAAACCTGTAATTAGGTCTCAAGGGCGTAGGTAAAAGTAGGTTCATTCTTCTGGAATAGGATAAAAAGGATTTACGCACTCACTTCCTTGGCAAATACTTCCAGTGAATCCAGAGGAGCATTGACAAATTGTCGTATCGCCTAACTCCACACATGTTCCTCCATTTTCACATGGTTGCGAGCGGCAGTCCCCTAATAATTAAAAAAAAAATAGCTTGTATTTAAACTTGGAATTTATAATAACTTCTTCCTTAACATGAAGATCTTCTGATTTTTTTTCTGATGTTCTGAATTCGCGAAAGCCATTCTTATCCTTGAATAAATGAGACAAAGTCCACAGGTTGTTGTAACAAATAATGGCTACAGGAGCCCATCAACTCCTGTGGCTAGCGGATAATTTCATATCTTCATCTCCTGGGCTTTTAACGAGATGAATATTATACAGGAACAATTACATAACTACACACGAAAATGCTTCAGATATTCTTTAATTGATCAGTATCGTACGCATTGGAACACCCGCAATACGACCAGTAGGCCTAATTTTAATACAAATTGTGAATTAGACGATGGCGCCTAAGTCCTTAAAAGGGCGGTATGTGGCTCTTCTTGTCCAGGCCTTACTCACTGTACAACTTCAACCAACCCATTATTACGACTGAACTACTTAATTCAACAAACAGACACAATGTATTTTAGTACTGATACCGGCCAGATGGATGGAAAAGAAAAAAGTCGACAAAGGCAATCACTTTCAACCGCGTGACCCTTCCTGATTTTTGTTAGCTTGTTTGTTTGTGTTCATTGTATGCATGTTTAAAATCGTTGAAAGAGATGGCCGGAACTGAGCGTTCGATTGAATTTATTAATACATGAGTGTGATTTTATGTTACATATTAAAAGCCTTGATGCTAACGTTTCTGGCACATGTCTCCAGTGAATCCATTCTGGCATGTACAGATGTAAGTCCCATCACTGTTGTCATTGCAGCTCCCTCCATTTTGACAAGGGTTGGACAAGCAAGGCTTTATGACTGAAAATAGGCCCAAATCAACAGCATTAAATCTTGCTAAGCAATATAGTTTTTAAAAAAATTGCTGTATAGTCATTTCTTTGAATTTTAGATCAGTCTTCATGCATGGTTAAATGCCAGAAAACAACAGCAAAAACAACATTAACCTTAACTTGCATGACTGTAATTATTTCGAGTATTGCAAAAGATACGTCAAATAAGAATGAAAAGATAAAGGAATGATAATTTGATTATAATAACAGATAATCGAGTGACATTATTCTTACATGACAGTACACTGTCACGCATATTGAGATATTTTCGTCAATCGTCAATTAAGACAAATATCTTCGCAGTTCATCAGTTTAATTACCAGGTCCGAGGAAAAGAGCTGCTAAAAAGTATGGAGATGACTTTTCATTGGAGCAAAAAATTGATTTCTAAGTTTGAAGAATATTTTTGGCAATGGCAGAGAAAGTATCTCTCTGATCCCTCTCTCTTTAACCCTTCTTTTTCTGTCTTAAAAAAAAGAAAGGGGTAAAGGGAGTATGCATTGTTTCTCGTTGCCGGGACTAGCTAGTAAAGACTGACGATATGTGAGTAGTAGCCATTGCCCCACTACCACTCCCTGTAAAATCAAACATATTTGTCCCATAATGCTTTTACAGGCCTTATTATGAAATAGCTTTAAAATATTAATTATAAATTGTCATTAAGGCGTTAAGGCTTTACAAAAAGAGACCGGTGGAGCAAGAAAAACTAACCTTCCTGACAATTGAAGCCCGTATAAGGACTCTTGCATGAACAGCCAAATGTTCCGTTTCCATTATCACGACAGAATCCGCCATTTTGACAAGGATTAGAGGAGCAAGGATCCAGCTCTGGCAAAAATAAATTCCCGAAATTGCATTCCTGGACGGACAATTCAATCATCTGACTAAACAGGTAAGACTAGAGGCAAACTTGTACTCAAAACGTGGCGATCAATAACGAACTTAAGTTCGTGATTTCGGAAGATCCGTTACAATCAGTTGTAAGGGGCCACACCTTCTTAAGTAAATAAATATACTTTAGCGAACAAACTTATAGCGCGAATAGATTATAAGCTAGGACCGAGCCGGGTACTGAGGATACAAAACACCTGACGTATTGATATTTCATACTAACTTTCCTGGCAGTTTTCTCCCGTGTATGGACTCTTATCGCCATTATTACGGCAGTATCCTCCATTTTGACAAGGATTTGAGGAGGACTGAAAACGTCCGCACAATAAACTCAAATTAACTTTTCTGATAATCTTACTGACAAATGCAACCCGCTTCCCCCTTCCCTTCCTATATTTCCTCGGGACGGAGACGTAGAGGCAAGAATAAAGTAAACTATGAATACTAGAAACGTAAAATGGGCATTGCATAAGTATAAGCATAAGCTTCCATAAGTACTTTTGGTGCGGCCACAGCTGGCAAAATGGCCTATATAACAATATATAGAACTTTATTACTTATATACATGTACTTATTGAGCTTTACACTGATTCCTTAATCTTTAATTCTGCACATGTATGAAGGTTTAAAATTGAACGTCTATCATTAGCTCAGTTGGAGGAACTTTCCCTAAGAATGTACTAAGCTAGGAATGAAGACGTGGGTTTTTCCAAATATCGACCTGTGCAGTGCGAGAATATTCTAAAATCTGATTCAAGATACTAACTTTCCTGACAGTTTTCTCCCGTGTATGGAACTTTACATGAGCAGCCATATGTTCCATTGCCTCCATCACGACAGAATCCTCCATTTTGACAAGGATTAGAGGAGCAAGGATCCAACTCTGACAAAAATTAAATCCGAAAATTACAATCCTTAGTAAAAGGATTAAATGATTTTGTTAGTTTAAAGAATAAGAGCAGCTGCAAATAAATGTCCAAATGCTCAAACCTTAGCGATCGCAATGTCAATTATTCTTGAGACACACGATTGTAAATAAATCCTATCATTTTCATGACAATCATATAAATAGTGCCTTACCTACGCAAGTGTATGAAGGTTAAGTTTTTATCAATAACTGAGTCATTCACTAAGACTAAAATACAAATTTTTGGATTTACTAACTTTCCTGGCAGTTTTTTCCCGTATATGGACTGTTGCATGAACAGTTGTATGTTCCGTCGCCATTGTGAAGGCAAAGTCCTCCATTTTGACAAGGATTTGAAGAGCAAGGATCAAAGACTGAAAAAAGGTCGGTACGATAAACAAATTAACTATTATTAAATCTAAGGGACTGGTCAAAAAGTATAGGGGGGGGGGGGAGTTGGGCCGGAGCAGAGAGGGGGTGGGTCATGAGGTTTTGAGCCTTGTGCAAGGGGTGGGTCGTGCAATTTTCAGCTACCCTTAGGGGGTGGGTCACACTATTTATGCATAGATATGCACTAACTACTAACGAGACAGTTGACTACACTTGTTATATAAAAAACAGCCAGCTGGAATTATTGTTAAAATACTCACAAACCCGTGGTGCGAGAAAATACAAAGGGTGACAGGTCGCATATCTATATGAGCGTGGAACTCTCTGTTAACCGTTTTTTTTTTTTGCTCTAACGAGCATGTCCTTTAATGAGCTTCCTTTTTTGTAAGGAAATGATTGGTGGCTCTTTAAAAATTTATTGAAGTTATGGTTGGTTTTGTAGAAGATTCCATTTTTTCATTCAAGCTTCCTTTATAGTAGACACCGAGGGCTGGTATTGTGTCACAAATGGCAATATTTCTTTTTCCTCCTCGCTGTTTTGTAGTAGGAGTTTAGACTCCCTTTTGTGAATTTTATTTCTGATAGTAGGTTTTCTATCAAAGATTGTGGGTAGCCTCCGTCCATCAAGCTTTTTTTAAAAATAATTTGAATTATTTTCCTCAAAGGTTGTTTCTGAGGAGTTTTTTTCGTAGGATTCTCAAGGTTTCTCCTTTGACAAATCCTTTTTTTAATATTTGGAGGGTGACACGAGGTGAAATGTGTGTGCAAGAAGGTTCCCGTTTGTTTAAAATGGGTCTTTGCATCAAGGATAGATTTTTCCTCGAATCTTGTGCCTTAATTTGTATACAACTGTGTCTAAAAACGCAGTCTCAGTGTCAAATGTTTCGGCCGTGAATTCAATAGTTGGGTGATGTAAGTTTGCTTGTTCAATGAAGGCTTCGATGTCTGGTTTACTCATGTCCCATAGGGAAAAGATATCGTGTATGTAGCATTTCCAAACTGTTGTTCTAAAGACAGTTTTGCTTAGAGCGTTGTTTCAATGTCATGAAAATATTGGCAAAGGAATCAAAACTGCTGTCTTTGTGCCCATTGCAGTTCCATCAGGTTTTGTAGGTAGTGCTTTCCATTGAAGTGGAAGAAACTTTCTTTGAGGATTAATCTAAGCATTTCCGGCAATTAATGTGTAGGAATGGGTTGTCGTTGTAGAAATTTTCATATGCTTTGTGACAGACAATTTCAATATACCCTTGTTTTGCTGTATATTTGTGTCAAGACTCATAATGTCCATCGAAACAAGAAAGGTTCAGTTTTTCACATTTGTCTTTTCAGTGAAAGGTATGATTTCTGTGATTTTGATGTTGGTTGTAGCAGTGTATCAACAAATTTTTTTCATGCACAGAACAAGGTTTTATTGGATTATTAAGAGGAAACCAAACATCCATGTTTTAACTAGGGGGTGGGTCATGCAATTTCCAACCTTGCTTTAGGGGTGGGTCAGTCATTTTTGTGCCGAAGGGAGGGGGTGGGTCATGTGTTTTTTATCTACCACATTTCCAAACGCTCCGGCCAACCCCCCCCCCCCCCCCTATACTTTTTGACCAGTCCCTAACTTACAAAAAGAATATGTAACTTAGAAATTGCTTGCAATAAATTCTCTGCAAAAAGTAGATATGTCGTGTCCTATGCTCAAAAGAGACCCCTGCGTTCGATTCTCGTAAGCTACCACCTCCCAAAAGGGTCCACTAAATATGGGGAGGGGTGGGGGAGGTAAGCAGTTTAGAAGAATCGTAGGCCACGTAAAAACTCCATTCAAGATACTAACTTTCTTGGCAGATTGATCCCGTGTATGGTCTGTTGCATGAACAGTTGTATGTTCTGTCGCCATTATTAAGGCAAAGTCCTCCATTTTGACAAGGATTTGAAGAGCAAGGATCAAAGACTGCAAAAAGTCAGTAAAATAAAACTTAAATTAACTATTATTAAAGCTAACTTACAAAAAGTATACGTAACTTAGAAATTGCTTGCAATAAATTCCCTGCAAAAAGTAGATATGCCGGGTGCTATGCTCAAAGGAGACCTCTGCGTTCGATTCTCGTAAGCTACCACCTCCCAAAAGGGACCACTAAGTATGGGGAGGGTGGGGGAGGTAAGCAGTTTCGCAGACTCGTAGGCCACTTAAAAAACCCATTCAAGATACTTACTTTCTTGGCAGTTTGATCCCGTGTATGGACTCTTGCATGAACAGTTGTATGTTCCGTCGCCATTATTACGGCAGTATCCTCCGTTTTGACAAGGATTCGAAAAGCAAGGATCCAACTCTGAGAAAAATCAAAATCGAAAATTTCACTTCGGAGTCACACCAAATTTAATAAAACTAATTTAATCAACTCCTGGCTGTAAAGACATTAGTTTTTAGTTAGTCAGTTGCTATTTGGCATGAAGGTCTTAGATATTGTCAGGAGCTCATCTTTCTTACTGACGGATTGAGATCAAACAGAAATTGATACTGTTTTGTTTGTTTGTTTTTAATTTTCATTGCTTAACTTGTTTTGAAAAAAGAAAATGTGCTCCGCACCCACATACAGGTGCATGCTCGACCAAATAGTCTCGCACGGCTGCTAATCGACCCAGCACTTTCACCTGAAAAAGAAAACGTCGCTAACAATAACAAAGTGATCATTGTCACACAAATAGATGATCCTATCAGTTTGAGGACAGCAACTAATCTTTTGTTGGAGTTTCAGGATGATTATCTGGTCTCCTGCCATTGTCCCACCTGGCCTTGTAGCATGGGGTATATCATGCCACCAAGCTCAAACTCATGCGGTACAAAGTAAGCCAAAGGTTTCAACTGAAAACAGTAAATTCAAGGTACGAAATGTTATCCTAACTTTTTTTGCAGTTTTCTCCCGTGTATGGACTGTTGCATGAACAGTTGTATGTTCCATCGCCATTATCACTGCATTGTCCTCCATTCTGACAAGGATTCGATGAGCACGGATTCAACTCTGAAAAAAATAACTTCCGAAAATTATAATCTTAGTCAATCCAAATTTAACAGGCTGATTGCCCCGTGTGTTAAATCTTGCATTAACAGCTAAATGTTTCACTGCCGGACTAAGGTCTAATAGAGAATTTTTGGGTGAATTTGTTTGCGGAGTAGATTATACTATAACCTTGTCGAAACAGTGGCAGGTCTAGCAAAAACTCATCAACACACCTGTTGAACTATTTATGATTTGAACCTAGAGAAATGTCTCTGCTGATGATTAAGTATTACGGGCAGACAGACAAAAACAAACAAACAAATTTTTGCAACGCACCTAGGTACGGGTACCTGATAAAATAGTACCGCACACATACATATAAGCGACCCAACACTTTCAACTAAGAAAACGTCAAGATCGTTGGGAAAGTAACAATTGTTATTTTTTAATTCTTCATCAGAGAAAAAGAATAATTTTTTTTGGTAACAACAAAATGATTACTGGGACAAAAACAATAAACGACACCTGTTAGTTTCTGAGGGCAATAACTAGTCGTTTGGACTTTCAGAATGATTTTCTGGTCTCTTATCATGCTCCCACCTGTCCCTACAACGGGCATCTCATATTATTTAATATCAAGCTTAACTAAAACGCAGTGCTATAAATATTAAGTCAAAAGTCTTCACTGAAAACAGTAAATTCATGTATGAATATTTTATTAAAAAAATACTAACTTTCCTTGCAGTTTTCGCCCGTGTATGGATTTTTGCACGAACAGTTGTATGTTCCGTCGCCATTATCAAGGCAGTGTCCTCCATTTTGACAAGGATTTGGGGAGCAAGGGTTGAATACTGTCAACAGAAATAAACTCAGATTACTTTTACTAATAATATAAGTTATAAATAGAAGCTATTGCCACGAAGCCATATTATTTATTTCCATATTATCCATTGTAAATTTATAGATAAGGTTTTTCCTGAAAGTTACGATTACACCGTATTCACAAATGGCGGACACGCGGGAAAAAACTGGTGCCTAGTCATGAAAGCGAGGCGTTGGAGGATAAACAAAAATTGCAAATGAAGACTTTCAGTGAACTTGCAGAGTGTTTAGCACGGATTCCACCTAAAATAACTTTCTACGGACTTCTTTATAAATACAATTACGTGGGATGTCTTCTGCTTTTAATGTTTAGTAGCGATTTGCTGTTTGCAATCAAAAGGGACGCGTATATCTTCAAGGAAACAGAATGATTTTGTAGGCTTCCGAAGCATCAGAAGCTTGACAAGTGGACGATGGCTGGAGAAAAGCGGCAAACATGTTGACCCAAACTTCACTTTGAAACCGAGTACGAAAGCCAGCTCACTGCAATTCGGTGAAACAGAAATATAAACAAATCTTGGTGGCAAGAAAAAAGGAAATAAGCGACAGATGTATGGCCTACTTGCAACTGTTAACGCAAGAGACGTCTGCCGTTGAACAAAACAGTTCAAGTCGAGATGGAAAAAAGGAAGACAGGAAAGAAGAGGTGACTGAGGTTTCGATGAAGTTATGTTTGGTTTTTGTTTGCCAGGACGTTATTCTCTGGTCTTTATCAATGAAGAACATCAATTAGACAGCGGGGTTGACCTTTTTTTTAAGCGGTTTTTCGGTAATTTATTTTTAATGTGCGGAAGCGATCGAGAGGAGTACGCTCAAAATTTCAACTTGTTACTCGGCAGACTCGGTAAGCCGGCCACATATCATTTCAGCGAGTAATTTCGTATTTCTTACCTTTAGCTGTTAAGAGTTTTAACTTTATGTTTCATAATATTTTAAAGTTGAAGAATACATAAATAAATAAAATGATGGTCTTCTTAAACTGATCCAGACTCGAATTCAATTATTCGAAACAGAAGCTTGCCGTGTTCAGTCCTGACAAAAACATTGCCTTAAAATTTTAACCTAGTAAAATGTAAGCTTTATACCACTTTTTTACCAAGAGCTCTCTGAGATAATGCCCTAAAAGAAACCAGGCAAATAGCAAGCCATAAGATTCACACACTACAGCATCTAATTTTGATAAAATTATTTTTAATTGTTTCGCAATGACAAAGAAATCATGAGATGTTTGCTAAGCTCTGCCAACGTACCTCTAACAATTTCCTCCAAAGCGACGGAATTAATCTAATCCAATACAGAATTGTAGTGATCCGGCTTTCGTATTCGGTTTCAGTGTGAAGTTTGGGCCAACATGTTTGCCGCTTTTCTCCAGCGATCGCCTACTCTTCGAGCTTCTGATCGATGCTTCGGAAACCTACAAAATCATCCTGTTTCCTGAAGATATACGCGTCCCTTTTGATTGCAAACAGCAAATAGCTACTAAACATTAAAAGCAGAAGACATCCCACGTAATTGTATTTAAAAAGAAGTCCGTAAAAAGTTATTTTAGGTGGAATCCGTGCTAAACACTCTCCAAGTTCACTGAAAGTCTTCATTTGCAATTTTTTGTTATCCTCCAACGCCTCGCTTTCATGACTAGGCACCAGTTTTTTCCCGCGTGTCCGCCATTTGTGAATACGGTGTATTATATTCACGGTTCCGTTGGACTTTTCGGAAAAGTGAAAAGGCGATTGATGTTAGTTTGAATTTTAGTCATTGCATTGGCCTTTAGGCTAAAATTTATAGGTTAGGCCTGTCACTGTTGGCTAAGTGACTTTCTTGGACCGAGTTCTTAGACATTCCACTCGGCTTGCATGTAGACCTTATATATCCTTCTGCATGGGCTCAGAAGCGTGTAGGTAAGCATATTTTATTAACCGACTATTAAGTAGAAGCTAGGAAAGTAGAAACCTGAGTTGAAAGTGATGATAAACCTTTTACAATTCTACATATCTGAAATACTAACTTTCCTGGCAGTTGTCTCCCGTGTATGGACTCTTGCAAGAACAGTTGTATGTTCCGTCGCCATTATCACGGCAGTATCCTCCGTTTTGACAAGGATCCGATGAGCAAGGATTCACCTCTGCCAAAAATTAAATTCGAAAATTGAAATCATAGTCAAGAATTACTTTGACTAACTGATTGGATATTTTCTTTACTGTCAAAATATAAATTAACATTCACAGCTTTTCAGTTTTTCAATAAATTGACCTCGCCCCCAATGTGTGGCTTCATAGCTCAGTTGGTAGCGCAACGCACCGGCAACGCGGAGGCCACGGGTTCCAATCCCGTTGAAGCCCTGATTTTTTTTTTCAGGCTTCTTCTTTCCAATTGCTTAAATTGGAAAATTTACTGCTATGATCATTCTTCACTTTTTTATTTTTATTTTTAATTATCGGAAACTGAGACCTGTTACCATTAAATTCTATTTGTGATTTGTTTGAGTTGTTTTCCAGTAAGTATAATCTTCACTCCCCCTTTGCAAATGAGTGATATAGATCCATTGGACCCTCTTATTTGTAAAGACTTTCCAGGTGTCATGCTGCACGGTCCTTTTTTTACCTTATCATCACCTGGCCATATAATAGATATATCAGCATCTTTATTATACCTTTATTTTCTTTTCCCATCTCAACGCGCGAGGCCTTGGTATTAGGAAATCATAAGCCACGGCTGAATAGGCTATTTAAGTACAAAGCATAAGCTATTTAATACTTACTTTCCTGGCAGTTTTTGCCCGTGTATAGCCTGTTGCACGAACAGTTGTATGTTCCGTCGCCATTATCAAGGCAGTGTCCTCCATTTTGACAAGGATTTGAGGAACAAGAATTAAAGACTGAAAAATAGAGAAAAAAATATACCATAACTTCTTCTTTTTATAACCTAACTGATAAATAAGTAGAAGCTATCGCACATGCACTCTCCATGTTACTTATCACCATTCTGTTATTAAACGTTCGCCCTCAACATGTTTCACCTTTAATTGCTAAAGTGACCCCCCTTCAAGGTATCCACCCCTGTATTCAACCCCCATAACATCGGGTAGTTCTTGAGATCGCCACTCACGTACTGCTGCTCTCTCTGCAGACACATCAGAGGTACTTCATTGGAGAAATATTTATTTCTAGCCAAATTTGACCAGTTTCAGGGGATTTGTGAACGAATATATGCTTGGAATGGTATTTTTTTTTCAGTGACTAGTTAGCAAAATCCTACTAGTTGCCTTTACAGGGGTAACCTCCCTTGCAGACGTTCTTAGGCTTTGTTACGCGTTCCTCATGAGGTGATTGCTAATGTCTAGTGCATCAAACTTGGTTCATGTGACAAGCTATATAGGCGTCAGGCCTAAACACCAGTGAGGCAGTAATCATTCTAACAACCCGTTTTATGTAAAGTTTGCGCTTACTTTCTTGACAGTGTTTTCCAATGAATGGGTTCCTGCAAGAACAACCATATGTTCCGTTGCCATTATTGTTGCAGTATCCTCCGTTTTGACAAGGATTCGAGTAACAAGGATCAAAGACTGACAAATCAATCAAAGGAAACACAATTAAGAGAAGCGGCTATGCATGTGCAAAATTTTCTACCAATGCTTTCCTGTTCCTTGTTTAATTATTTGCCGGGGTCTTTTACTTTATATAGTTCTATTTGTAGTAGTGTACGGATGCTATTGTTTTGCTGCGATATTAGAGGTGTTAAAACAGTTTAAATAGTTTATAAAAAAAAACGGAATCTGTGTTTGCTTGAGGTCAAGTGTTGATGGAGATTATGTTACTTTTTTCAGACCAAAGCAGCACCAAGAAGCAGCACCTTTTTTCTAACACATTGCCGACTCTTTAGTCGACTTAGGGCCTGTTTACATGTGGGTCGGGGGGGGGGGGGGGGATAATTCACCTGTCCATATAATCTCTCATTTTAATGGGATCATGTTTGCATGTTAGGTACCTGGGCCCCCACCTTCATATAAACAGACTCTTAAACTCATAGTGCTAACCTATTACGCCCACCCACAATATGTCCTTTTGTGTGTTTGCTTGCTATGAGCTCCACAGCCAACAACAACAACAACAACAACAACAACAACAACACTTTATTTCACCCCATAATCAAGAAATAAAAATTTATAACAATAGTACAGACGATGATAGGGGCGCTGGCTGCCCGAAATAACCTAAGAGTTAAAAATGCCAGGCAGCCGCAATGTGACAACACAAATTTGGGGAGGGTATTAACAGTACAGTCCGATGGCAGTCATGTTAGAGCTCGTTAGAAAATTTAAATTATGACTAACCATCCTGACAGTTCTCTCCAGTGAATCCACTTCGGCAAGAACAATTGTATCTTCCGTCATCCCCATTTTTGCATTCTCCTCCATTTTGACAGGGGATCGAGGAACAAGGACAACAGGAACTTGAATCTGAAAAATGTACGTCAGCAAAATTCAATCAAGGACAAACAAACCCAACAATTATGAGAATAAATATAATGGAAAGATTTTACCTTGATCTAACCCTTTGTCCATGCAAGAAAATTTTGTGAAATTGGCAAGGCCAATAAATTGCCTTGCCGCTAGGATGGTATACAATGGTGGAAGGGGTATCTGCCAGAATCAGCAAAAGAGATTAGGATTGGCCTCTTTTATATATTTTGTTAAATTTTGGTGTCAATCTATTGCCGTAAATAAAAACAGGTCGATGTAAAACATTTATTGAAGGCAATGTAAGCAATTTCTTAGTAAATATAACGTAAATAGATGCAGAGGACTTCGCTCCAACGAGAAGAATCTCTTAGAGAGTTTTATTTGACCTGCGACTTCTGCTACTAGCTTTGGTCATTAAACGCGCCACTTTAAGTCGTCGAAAATAGAGTGGAGTACAGTGCAGACAACTGAAACAAGATACTAAGACTGAAATTATATCTGCCTCCATTTTGCAGTCTAGTTTTGGCACTTACCTGTGTTGCCCAAACAACTAACACGCCTCTCGCATATATATCCACCTCTTCGTTTCGTACAGGGTAAGTCATTAAACAGTCCATAATACTTTCTATAATTCCTGTACATTTCAGTACATTCTCCATCACCACTGGGTTGGCTTGGTGACCAAGGAGTTCTTCCCCGAGACACATTTACTGAACTGTTGTTACTCAACCATAACCACCGTCCGGAACCTCGCTCCTTCTTTAAACCGATGAAGTATTCACTCGCAGGGAAGCTTTGTATGACATTTTTCAAAGCGGTCCACTCGTCGCTGCTTTCCAATGAAACAAGGTCGCTCCCGAATTCCTTGCACAATCGGCGACTTTCGTCCCAACTAACCAGCTTTTTTTTCGATGCCACATGGAACGTGTAATTGGAACAGCCATAAATAAACGTGTGACCTATTAATAAAAAGGGCGAAATCATTCAAATAATTTTATTTCACGTGCAGTTAACAACGGTCCAGAAATGCTTTCCGTCCCTCGTTTTCATAAGAGGCATTGTTTGATAACAACAGCAATAATAATAATAATAATAATAATAATAATAATAATAATAATAATAACAATAACAATAATAATAATAATAATAATAATAATAATAATGAAAATAACTTTATTCATAGATTCAAAAAAAATAGACTATTTACAGATTCAAGAATATGAATATTAAAATATATACCCTATGTACATTCTTCTTGTGTACGAAAGAGAATTGTCGTAAAATGACTATCTAAAAAACTACTAATAACAATTATAAAAAGCATCAAAAAGTTAATAAAAAAATAATAATAATAATAATAAAATAAAATAATAACAATAATAATAACAATAATAATAAGAAGAATGACAATGATAGTTAATTCGATTCCCTCCTCTCCTTGGACTAGTGGACGGGAGTGTGTATAAGACTGTAGTCCTGTTTAAGGAACAAGCTCTACAAGCACTAACTCTCATGTCCAGTCTTACCAACGTTCCCTTGAACCTGCATCATGAAACTTAACAAAACAAGAGCTGTGATCTGGGCGAAACATAGTAATTTTTCCATATCCTATCCACGAGTTGGTAGTATGTTGGTACACGACTAACAACGACTCGAAGGAAATGATGAACGGTTGTTTAGAATGTACGATTTTAAAGCCTTGCAATTCAGCTAATTGTGGTCGATTCGCTTGCTTTGCTGCTACACCGAGTTGATACCAAAAAGTTGAATCACGTAAAACACCTAAAAATTAACAAAATAATCATCAAAGCGACACAGGACGTACTGAATAACCGTAGAAATGTATTTATTGCTAAAATTATACTTTTTGGATTGTTGTCAACATTATAGATGTTTCTAAACCCGCGAACAGCATCAGTAAATTCCCTTTTTAATACCGTCGCTAGTTTGTTTCTAAATTATCATTCGTTCTTATATAATTATAGCTAGACAACACCTCATCATGATCAAATGATTTCAAAAAGCGTTAACAAGATATTTGCCTTGGATAGGACGTGCCTGAGAGTTGAGGAACCTCAGAAACAGGGCTACAGCTGCCCTACTTCCCGACACATCCCACTATTTGTGCTGGAGCATAAACGGAAGTGTCGTCACAAGCGGAAGTTTAAGGAAAGAAACCTTCTTTGTCCTATTTTAGTTAGGTTGCGACGTGAGCGTTTAAGTACCGATAAATGCAAGCACTAACGGATGCATTCATTATTATAAGGCCAAGAGAATTTAATGCTACCTTGGTGCAAATAAGTTTTAACTAGGAACACAGTTTCTAATTTCTGTTTTACCTTCCTTTGAGCTAGCTGCGCCCATAAGTCGGCAATTCCTGCCAGTCGTCATGTCAGGGAAATTCTATGAGAGGCTTCTCATGCAGTTACCTGAGAGCGTACAAACTAAAGGACTTGACAAAACCAAATGATTATATGAATTATAATTTTGTGAAAGAAAAAAATACGTAGAGTACTTATTTTCTTAGCTCAGCCGACTGAACGACTGAACCTTCCCATTTTAGAGAAAATTTGAACCTTAAATTTTCTTAAATTGTAAATTTTAAATAAATTCAAATGTGTGGAAAATGGGGTTGACTTGTCCGCACGACTCTTACCTCGTATTTTGAAGAAACTGAGGATAAGCTGAAAGGGGGAGGCATTCAGTTATACACTAACATCCAAGCATATATTAACTATTTTTTTGTGGTAATTTCTCTATGTCCCGTGTTGATTTCAGTCTGAACAACGTTGTCACGGTGTTTTAATTTAAGTTTTTCCCATTCTCACTGTTAATTTTCTGAAAAGAGAGAAAGAGAAATTAAAAAGAAGGTATTGAAGATGAGCGTTGCAGACAACCTGACTAGAGCGTCAACAAGAGGGGATCAACGCTCCCAATTCCATGTGAATGTGTGGACACATTATCAATTTATATAGCGAAGACCCGATAAAAAGTTATGGAGGAAGTAGATAAAATTCTAACGATTTCTCACTCACTCTTACAGTAATTTTTTATAGTTTTGCTAATCAAGTTATTATCAGTTTTCCTAGTGACAAGTTCACGCAATTATCTTCCATAGTCATCTCATAATGCCTTACTATACACGATCAGAATTCTGTTGGTTTTGTTGGGTAGCGTTACTTCTCTCGATCCCGCTACTTTAAAACAAAATAGACTTTTGTGATCACGTCACGTGCCGCTAATTGAGAAAGGTTATCAATTCCGTTTCAACAAATACTTCAGTACTGAAGCTTTAAGCACGATCTGGAAGTGCCATTACCGTACAGCATACTTGCAATTGCTTCTAAAACCAGGCTGGTTAAAACTGATATTTGGATGATGGAAAAACGGTTGACATGTCTTGCTGAGATCACCGCTGTTCTCAGTTTGCTAGGACTCAGATTTCAAGTTCAAGGAAGTACTATCGGTTAGAGAAATTTCATATT